>NC_133436.1:7739886-7799528 GCF_011762505.2 Arvicanthis niloticus | reverse complement strand
ATGAATCTGAATCTGTCTATCTATCTATCTATCTATCTATCTATCTATCTATCTATCTATGTATCTGTCTATCTGTCTGTCCATCAATCAATAATCTATGTATCTATGAATCTGAATCTGTCTATCTATCTGTCCATCTATCTATCATCTATGTATCTGTCTATCTATCTGTCCATCAATCAATAATCTATGTATCTGTCTATCTATCTATCTATCTATCTATCTATTCAATCATGTATGTATGTATGTATATATGTATGTATGTATGTATATATGTATGTATGTATGTATGTATGTATGTATCTATCTATCTATTATCTATGTATCGGTCTGTTCATCAATCAATATCTATGTATCTATGTATTTATCTATGTATCTATCTGTGTATTTATCTATCATCTATGTACCTATCTATCATCTATCCACATATTTACACACACACACACACACACACACACACACACACACACACACACACGGAATTCTTTTCAGCTATATAAAAGATGAATATATGCTGTTTACAAGAAAATGGATGCAACTAGAGATAATCGCAATGAATGAATCAATCTGGCTTGAGAAAGACAGGTGTCCTCACAGATACAGCTCCTGATTTCATCTAGATACAGAAATTCATGTCAATGACATGGCATGGAAGCAGAAGTGAAGCTGTCTAACAGAACAAAGGGAATGAAGGGAAGGGGGAGGGGATGAGGAAGGAAGGGGGCGTTGGGGGGAAATATGTCAATGTACAGAATGTGCTCATATAGAAAGGTCATTATGAAACCTGGCACTTTGCACAATGTCTATGTGCAATGAAAATAAGAACAAATAGAAGAAAAATGTCATTGCCATAAGATGAGGAGAGGAGGATGCATGATGTGGCAACTGAGTGCAACACATAAGCTGGACTTTTCTTCCCTCAGGACAACTTTATAAACCCTGAGTAAGATCTGTCCATTAGATAAGAGGGTAGAACCAGTGCTGATCTCCTAATGTTGATAATGGTGCTGTGGTATGTAATTATTACCCGTAATGAAAGATATTTGGAAAGTTCTAGAAGACTCATGTTGACAGCTTACTCCACAGCAGTGCGGAGAACATCTTCAAGTGTGTGTATAGATACACGGAAGACAAAGGGATCAGCGTCTACATGGAAGAGTCTTTCAGGTTTTCTGAGATCTGAAATACTGTCAAAATAAAGTGTTATAAGAAAGACTATTTCTTTCGGCAAATCGTAGGCCAAGTTTATGAGAACAGTTGGCTTTGCTGTGCAGTCTCCTGGGTCTGGAGAGAGGCCAGTGGAAGGGAGCAGCCAGGCTGAGCATGTGGAATCTTCTGTTCCTATAGCAGGACCCGGCTGGCTCCCACGGCCTCTCTTCAGTATGCTGTGCTGGGTGGGAAAGTCTGAGACTCTTTGCTATTCCAAGACAGTTTGGACTATATCCAAGCAAGCCAGTGTACTACAGAGCAATAGTTCAAATGCCCAGCGATGAAGGCAATTCCATTTTTATTTTTATTTTTGATTGCTCTGGAATCTAATTGAATAACATCATGGCTGGGCTCGAATGGCGAGCTAACTCACACGTGTCTGTAATAACTCTGCTTCCTAGTACATACAATTTTCCCCCGACTGTAAAATGTTCTAATGGAGAACAAGGGAAAAAAGGAGTTCCACCTGACTCTTTAGGGAACAAGGTCACTCCATTTGTTTTCCTAGAATAGTGAATAAATGATATTCTTTAGTACTTTGAGGTCCTGGGTTGTGCCCGAGGTGTGGAGGATTATTGTGTATGTATAGAAAGTAATGCCTATCTTAAAGATAGAGACACAAAAAATTCAAAGCCCATGCATTAATTTTTGCTAAAAAGGCTAGTTTTAAGTTTGATTACTTTTGACATTACATTATAGTCAGTCCTACATATATGTGGGGTTTTCATCCCTAGCTTCATCTAATTATAGGTTGAAAATATGTGAAGAAGAGGAAAAGCATGTCTGAATGCACACCAGTGTCTTCCTTGTTGCCATTACATCACACAGGATGCTGTCTATCTACACAGCATTTCCGGTGTAGGAGGTATTATTAATCCACAGATCGTTGTTAGTAGGTGGGAGGATCGGTGCAGATGATATGTAAATATTGCGCCATTTCTGCAAGGGACCTGAGCATCTTTAGATTTTAGTATCTTTGGGGGGGAGATCTCTTATTTCATCCCAGGAAGACACCCTGTGAGGAGGCCTGTAATAGGAGGAAATGAATACAGAATGTATATGAGTATCATTCAATGTGGCTATTCATGCACTCATGTAGTTTCTCAACAACTACAGATAGAATAATTACCAAATCCCAGGAACTTTTTAGCTATAAGGACTGAAAGAGAGCTAATGTGAAACCCCAACCCTCCTAGAACTTATATTTTATGAAATAATTGGGTAACTTACAAACAGGTAAGTAGCCCCTTGCAGATAATATTAAGAGTTAAGGAGAAAGATAAAGCCAGGAGGTCATTGGGGGTGTGGGAGAGAGGCATGATATCAGCAAAGCCCTCACCATTGAGGTCTGAGTAGAGGCACATTGAGAAGATACAGGGAAGGCAGAATCTGTGGAGGCAGGTGGGGGCTGGGGAGGGGGGTTCAGGCAGAGTAGGAGAAAAGTCTATGGAAGGTAAGTTAAGGGATTAAAAGTGAATTCAAGTTGAGGAAAGAAACCGGAAGGTATTGGATAATACAGCAACTTGATAGCCTTCCTCCTATTTTAAAAATTGACTTAGAAATAGTTCAGAGTTTTCGAGGGAATTGAATAGAGAATATGGAGAGTGCTGCAGATACGTATGTCCAGCAGAGTGACGCGCTAGGTCCAGGTAGGTAACAGGAAGGGAGAGAACCCACCCTTGGACTTCACCCCACAGCTCTTATAAGCCAATCATGAGCTTTCTAAGATATGAAAAACAAGTGATTTCTCAGTCCGGTCCTCAGCTGCCCTCTGCTCCCCTCACACCCCACTTTCAGTTCTGTTTCCCAAGGAGAGGTGAGAAGGGAGAGAGACTCAGGAGCTCAGAGGCATGTTGGAAGGAGACCAGGGGGAAAACACAGCCCAAGAAATGAGCTTTCCAGAGCTGAGGGACACACCTAGTCCCTGCCCCTCTGCCCCTGTCCCTCTGCCCCTGCCCCACCCCTCTGCCCCTGTCCCGCCCACAGCCCATCCCTGCCATTCTGATAAATTCACATCATTTCTTCCACTACCAAGATCTCTGTAAAAAACACCACTGCCGGTTCTCTCAGACTTTATTAGAATTCAGGCAAATTGTCTGTTTTAGAATTTACTATTATCACTCTGGGCCTCGTGTTACCTGGCCATATATGGGATTAATAATACTATCAATGCTTCTAGTTCATCTTTCACCAGGTCAGAACATAAGGATGGGCTTGCATGGAAGTTCTAGGATCCCACACCTACATTCTGGAAGTCAGAGCAGATATACAAGGAAGTCATAAATGTTACAACTGGTGAAGAAGAACTGACAGGAAACAAGAAAGGAAAGATAAGAAATAGAATAAAAATTGTAAGCTCAAGAGGGAAAAACCGGTTAAAACGGGATGGCCGAGCTCAGGAGAAAAGTAACTGAGAAAAATGAATATGAGTTATTGACTTCCATTAAGTCAGAAGAAGCCGAAGCTGCATGTACTTTAGGGGAAGCAGAGCTATTGGAGTGGACACCCTGTGTGCTATTGCAAGGACACACAATGCCCTGGGAGCCTTATATTTATAAGAGTTGTGTGGTTACCATGTTGTAATTTCAACTATAGAGAGGTGACAAGATAATTATATACATTTTTTTTCTATTCTGTGTCAGATGGAAAGGCACACATTCTTGCACCCATACATTATAGGGACATGAAAGAGTGCGCTCTGAGTGTCTGAATGCTGTAGAGACTTTGGAGAACTTCAGACAAGCCTCTTACCCTCTTACACAAACGGGCTGAGCTACAACACTTCAGAGACCAAGCATAGCCATAGGTGTCCCAGACATGTGAATCAATCTCTCTCTCTCTCTCTCTCTCTCTCTCTCTCTCTCTCTCTCTCTCTCTCACACACACACACACACACACACACACACACACACACCAGCTTCAGAGGATCCATAGTAAAATGGCAAAGACTGATATACCTTGGCCTGGCTACCTACTATTCTGTGTAGCAAATTCTCCTGCCCTGACTGTAGCCTTCTTTCTTTCCACACAGGTAGGCTTTGTGGTTAGAGTAGGTTTTCTGGTACCATCAGCCCTTACGTGACAGGAGAGCCAGGTTGCTGCTCATCCTAAGAGTGGGGCCTAACACACAGATCATTCTACTTTGTTGGCTCAAATAGGCATATGTCAGCCCAGATTCAAGAAGCAAGGATGTAGAAACCACGTGCTTTGTCTTCATTAATAATATCCTTCCCAGGTGGTCTATTTCATAACAACTTGGATAATCTGGGAAAAGACAGAAGGGGCTGTGAATAAGAAGGAAAACAGAAGAAGACATTCTTGGGCAGCTTAGCCTTAAGCCACACCAGCAGGTGCATTCGAAAGGCTCTCAGCTAGTGTCATTGAGAGGTCAGCGGTGGGAGCAACTGAGATACCACATAGACAAGAGATTCTCCGACTCAGGACTCAAGGAGACAAACAAGGGATCCTCAGTCCATGAGCAATGGCCACTAGCAACGAACTGCCATCTACACAAACCATGTCAACCACGTCACAGCTTCTCTGAGGCTATTCACCACTTTTCCCTTCATTTTCTTCAACTTGTCTCCTCCATTCCATCAAAGGGCCCTCTGGTACCCTCAAGGGACACTTGGCACAAAACCTCTGCCAAATGCTTTCCTGGGATGTCAGCATGAATGCAGACTCATGGGCTTATTAAATCCACAGCAGAGAAACCGGCTGCAAGAACTTAGTGGACCCACCAAGCCTAGGAAAGGATATAATTACCTTGAACCCCTTAAAGCTCTACACACCCACCGTTAATGTGACAGTGGTTCGCCCATCCTTGAGACCTGTCATCAGATGTGTATGTCTCAAGGACTAACAGGCAGAAAAAGATAGTCTCAGGAGCTTTGGCATGGCTGGTCCTGCTTAACTTCTGTGTACCCATCCTCCTGTTCACCAGTCTGAACTTCCCATCCATTCTGCCCCTTCTGGCTCTGGATAGAGTACTGTCTTTCACCTCAGGTTGGACTCAATTCCACATCTTCATGCTCAACTCTAGAAGCTTCTACACAGCAACTGGTTTGTGTGTGTTTATAGTTCATCATGCCATGCCTGACTCTCAGTTACATCAGACTGTATAAAATGGTGGTTCTGTATGGCATGCCTTGCCCAGAGAGATGCTGCCTTAGTTAGTGTTTTCATTGCTGTGAAGAGACACCTTATAAAGGACAGCATTTAATCTGGGCTGACTTACAGGTTCAGAGTTCTAATTCATTATCATCACGGCAGGAAGCACAGCAACATCCAGATAGACATGGCACTGGAGGAGCTGAGAGTTCTACATCTTCATCCAAAGGAAGAGAGGAGCAGACTGTCCTCAGGCAGCTAAGAGGAAGGCCTCAAAGCCCATCCCCATAGTGACACACTGCCTCTAACAAGGCCACATCTCCTAAAAGTGCCCCCTCCTGGGTCAAGCATATTCAAACTACCACAGACACCATCTTATAAGCAGCTTTTACGTTTCATTTGAGGACAGAGGATGACTGCACTCCTGGGTAGACCCCAAAACATCACCATCTGCCCATCACCATCCATACAGCACAGACTGATAAGGACGTATTCCTGAGAATAGAAAAGTAGCCACCCTGTGAATTCATCAGGGTGAACTGAAACTTGTGGGGACTGAGCATATTAAAAATCATTCCAGGGAAACCAGGCCCAAGAACTCATTGGACACACCAAACTAAGGAATGGATGTAATTCTTTCACCTGAACCCCATAAAGTGGTTGACACCTACCACAGTATGGGTAAGAGCCCCACAGTGACCTGTCACCTGATGCCTGACATATATGTCAGAGGTCACCAGGTAGGGAACTCTGTAATCTCCTAGGACTTCAGCTCAGCTTGGTCCATAGCTGTTGATATGGCCAGTTTGAGTGCTGTCATCTACCCACTTACTCAGCTGTCAGGACCTGGGTCTGCTTTTCAGCAGTGGCTTCTCTGTGACTGTTTTGGGTGCATTACCTCACCAACACTCTAATTAAGTTCTACCAGCTCACTTATGAAATTTCTTCTAATTATACTGTAGTTTCTGTAACTTGCAGTTACTCTGTAACACACATTCACACACATACACACACATATACACATACACACATACATGCACACACATACATACATATACACATACACACATTTACATGCATACACACACATAAATACATATATTCACATGCACACACATACATATACATACACACATATACACACATACACACATATATACATATACATACACACATACATACACATACATACATTCACATACACACATACATACACATACATTCACATACACACATACATACACATACATACACACATATACACATACACACACTTACATGCATACACACATACATACATATGTTCACATGTACACACATACATATACATATACACACATACACATATATATATATACATACATACACACATACATTTACATACACACATACACACATATATACACATACACACATATATACACATACACACACATATATACACATACATACACACATACATACACTACACACATACACACTAATATACACACATACATACACATACACACACTTTACTCATCATATGAGAGTTAATATTAGTAATTAAGATTGATATCAACCTAAATTTGCTTCACCCAGATTGCCAAATTAGGTGAGATTTTCTAACAAGCTGGAGCTGCTGAAACTGCTACACCCTGTGAATTCATTGTTATTTGATCAGTTCTGACATTGCGGGGAGACAAAAACATGTTTTCCCAGAAGCATATCCCAAAGAGCACAAAATTAGGCCCTGTACATGTCGAGTTCGCAAATCTACTCCTCTGCCAGCCTCCTCCTGGACTTCTTATAAACAAGCACAAAATGTCTTTATCTTTAAGTCTTGGGACTTCTGTTGCTGGAATTGAAGGCATTAGTTTGGGGAGGAAACATTGATCTGTAAATATATTCAGAATTCATACTTTGGCACAGTGAGGGCTTGCTGCATGGCGCTTTCTGGCAACCTGTGTTAAAGGATGATGGATGGAGAACAGACCTGGGAATGAGAGCAAATCCTGCCTGAGGCATGTATCAGCTAACCCCCTAGGGCCCTTCACTCACATTCTCAGACTAATAACATCCACCCTCTTACTCCCCTGAGGGCAGGGCTTGTTGCCTTCCAAGACAGAGGTCCCCTCTCTCTCTCTTCTTCTCTTTGGAGAGGAGATAGGAAAGATGGAATGAATGGTATATAAGCTCTAGGCTTCACGATGCCAAGGCTCCCCTCTTGGGAGTAACTGCTGTACATGGTACACATCTGTCCTCACCATGCCGCTCATTGGGCACTGGAGCATGGGGCATGCGTTATAAGGCTCCATGAGGAAAGAAAGCCTCATGCTCTGCAACTTTTGATCTTTCTCTCTAATGATATACATAACATGCACACACACGCATACACGCACAGACACATGCTCACACACATGCATACACACTCTCACACACACACTGACACACACATACACACACATATACGCTCACACACACACACACACACTCATACACACACGCACATACACTCATACATCACCATGTGATGATAGAATGTAGAATCCAGTGCATGCGTTTTCTTGGTACTGAAGGGTAGAATGCTGTAGTGTTGATCAGAACCACAAAGGACCCCGTAAACAGAACAGCAAACCACAAAAGCAAGATTCAGAACCACTGCCTTGTCAGTTACTAGAGTGTAAATCTCTTAAGGAAAATAACATTATGTTCATATCTGAAGGGCCTAGCACATTGCCCAGTACAACTCTCTTCCCCAAACGATAACTGGGGTTGTCCCTGATCAATATCTTATCCTTGTGTTTTGGGTGAATGAAACAGACAACATTTAAATGTTAAGTCTTTAGGCCATATGCTTATAGAAATAGATGCACCCAGGACAAAAACTGCATGTGTCGGCATAAAGTTTTGACAAAATTCTACATTAACGAACATTTCTAATTGTCTGGTTGAATGGAAAAATAATTTTGTATGTTAGAGCATTCACTGGGAGGCAGACACAAAACTACAGAGGCCAAGGGATCACAGAGGGCCATTTACTGAACACCCAGGCTTAGTCACATGGCACATTCATTTTGCATTCAGGCATGTCTAGTTTAAGAGCCTGCTTTATCTACCTGTCTGTCTGTCTGTCTGTCTGTCTGTCTATCTATCTATCTATCTATCTATCTATCTATCTATCTATCTATCTACCTATCATTTATCTTAGGAGTTAGAAGCATCTATCTCTCTATCTCTCTATATCTATCTATCTATCTATCTATCTATCTATCTATCTATCTATCTATCTATCTACCTACCTATCATTTATCTTAGGAGTTAGAAGCATCTATCTCTCTATCTCTATCTCTATCTATCTATCTATCTATCTATCTATCTATCTATCTATCTATCTATCTACCTACCTATCTATCTTAGGAGTTAGAAGCCAGACTAAAAACCAGTGAGTGAATCATGCACATTCCATGTGAAATACGATTCCATCGTCTCATCCTGGCTCATTTCCCTTCAACAAGAGTTTGTTTTCTTTCTCTGGCACGTAAGATAGAGCACAGTGTGTTCTGCGTGTTAGCAGATGATATGGTGAGCAGATCTAGAAGCCTGCCTGCTCCTTCCTCACTTGGCAGAACACAAGCACTTCCCGGTAGCCATTCTGCTTTTGTTTTTCTGGTTTGTCTGTCAAAACCAGTTGTTAGGCTTCTCAAGAACCTTAAAGATTTTGCTTGAATATGTTTTGGAGAAAACATAGCAAAACGTTGATGCATGGCAGCTGAGAAGAGACAGTAGCTTGGGGCCAAAGCATTTTCATTTTGGAGTACTCAGTAGGGTGAGACTGAGCAATGTGGGCTCTGCCACACCTGCAGAAGACACAGTGCTTCCTCCTTCAAAAACACACTGAGACTCAACCTTCATCATTTCATCCACTGTGCAGAAGGCATGCCGGCTCTAATCTCTTCTTTAACATTGGGCAAATTTTCTTAGGGAAGTTCTGCACTGATGTCATGGTCACTGCCAGGACCTGTTTGCTTTGTTGTTCTGTTTTCAGTCTTCCAGTGAGTGTTTGCTCATCTGGGTCACAAACTGGATCGTGGTAGGATTATTTGATAAGACAGCATTTGGGCATAGTCTCTCCCTACACACCAAATTAGGGAATCTAGATCCTATAATATCACATTAATCTTTTGTGCTAGGAGATGACAAAGGAAATCAATCATCAATCAATTTAATTATCTTGGGATAGGCTCTTGCTATGCAGGTTGGCTTCAAACTCTCAGTCTTTCTGTCTTTGTCTCTAGAGTGACTGGGATTACAGGTATGCACCGCCATGATCATGAGTAAGGGTAGGATTTAAAAATACAGTAACTACCACTAGATGTTCACTTTCATTTGAGAATTTACTGTATATTGTGCTTATGGTAATGGTTACTGGATTCCCTATCAGAGGATGGCAGCTAGAGAGTAGTTACAAGTTCTCAGACAATGCTAATGTACATCACAGAGGAGACTATGTAGTTTTGCAAATACCAAATAACCAAGTTTTCCTAGTTAAGAAAACCACATTTCTTTCCTTCCTATGTCCCTCTTTCCTCCCTCCCTTTCCTTCTTTAGGCCCCTCTTTACCACTCTCCTAATACCATTTATTATTAAAACTGTTAAGTCACATTTTTGCAGATCACAGCGGACATTAGGAAAGAATTCAGAATTATGGCTTCCTGAGCACTCAAAAGGCAGAGCTTAAATCAAACTTCTATTAAGAATAAATTGCAGTTACCATTGGGACTCATTGCTTCTTTCCCCCATTCATAATTTAGCTGAGTATTTCCTAAAGAGAATTCAGTGGAAATTGACAACAGAGGCTTCCCAAACTATGCGACTCTTCTCTAAATAATAATTCAACTGTGACTCACAGTTAATAACACAACTTAAGAATGTATCATTTGGTATTGTATTCACTTCGTGGGTTTTCTGTTTATAGCTTTGGTATTGTATTCACTTCATGGGTTTTCTGTTTATAGCTTAGACCATTCAGACTGTCTCAATGACATTCCAGAGGCTGCTCAGTACCACAGGAATTCTAGTTCATTGCTTACAATACTGGGAACTGGGAATCTAAGGTCAAGGCCCTAGATTCCGTGTCAGGTTGGGGTCCACTTCCTAAGGGTGAGTGGGTTTCTTATTGCACCATCCTCACGTGGTCTACGGGGCATGGGAGTAAACTGGAACTGATCTGGCCATGGTCTCGATTCTCACAACCATGTATCTCCATGTATCCAGACCTCGGCTCCCAATACAATAATAATAATTATTAATAATAATAATGCTTTAGCATTGAGGATTCCAATATATGAATTTTGGGGTGCACGAATATTCAGACCATAGTGAGTTAGTTTGGGGGGGTGGGAGTGAAAGGCAAACAAAACTTACCATGCATTTTAAAGTTTCTATTCTTTAAAGAAACAGAAAAATACTTAGTAAAAGTAAAACCTTTGATTTTTTTTTCCAGTAGAGTGCTCAGACTGTCATATTTAAATACCAAAGGAAGCTAATCCAAGCCAATCCAGTAGACAAACATACAATATATAACTATAGGAAACACCTATGTGCCCACTTATCTATACATCTATCAATCCATTCACCATTCAACATCTAGCTTCCGTTTACCTGTCATCACATACCTACCTGTTGCCTATTATCTATCAGTCAAATATCACTGTGATCATTAATTTTGACGGTCAATCTGGTGGGATTTTGAATCACCATGGGACCGGAACTCTGGCCATGTGTGGGATCTGGAGCAGGTTAGAGGTGGAACGAGGCCCTCTGAGTGACAGCAGTACTATCCTATGGGCTGGGATCCCAGAATGAATAAAAAGAACACGAGCTGAGTACAGACATGTGTTGCTCTCTGCTTCCTGACTACAGTGCCACATGTCCAGCTAGCTCCTGCTGCCATGCCTTCTCTGTCACGCCGGACTGCAACTCTTAGAACTCGCTTCTGCCACAGAAATAAGAAAAGGAACTGAGACCATCTGTTACCTACAATCTATTACTCTCTTATCTTTCTGGTTTTATATCAGCAACTTTTCTGACACACTTAGAATTCTTTGTATTCCCGAGTATGATAACACCGGGCTTTTACAAGTGTTCAAGTCACAGAACAAATCAGGATTCAAGTGAATCTCAATTCAAGCCTGCCTTGTAGCGTTGGCACTTTGAGGTGACTAATTGACAATGTAAGTGTTCCTTCATTTGTTCTTAATGACTCTTCGGCTCTGTCAGACATGTTTTATTTCTTTAGAAAATGTTAACATTGAGTTGTCCCTTGTGGCAGATTTTAGTGTGAGAGAGAAATGTCAAGGTTAAAATTGCTGAAAGAGTTTTCTCTCTGGCTTTCTGGACTATAAATAATCAGTTGTCTTCAGCATCAAATTATTGCTCAAAGAGTCCTTAGCCCACACAAACACACTTCATGTGACTTTCAACTCACTAACGCTCAGACCTGCACTTTGGACTATTTTAATAAAAAAAAGTTAACAGGTTGTATTAATGCCGTTCAACCAATGAATACTTCTGATGGGCAAACTAAGGGCCCTGGAACATATAAATAAGAGATATAATCTTTGCTCTAAAGGTTCATCTTTTAGCTGATACATACAAACAAACAATATAGTAAAAGGGAGAATGCACGAGACTCAAAGAATTTTTCCTATAAAGGCCTTCAGGAGTCAGGCCTCTTTATCATACAACTTCTCTGGATAGACACAGATAACATTCAGGGTAAACCAGGAAGACCGAATCTTCTCTGGCTGGAAATGAGGAAATGGAATCCCGAACATAGGTAGGACCAACTTAGCTAGTCAGGATTCTTGCAGGACTTTGACACTGTCTTTTAATGATTGCAGGTTGCGGCTTCTGAAACGTTGGGTCCCTTTGTCAGAAAACGGAAGCCACACTGGTGCTCACCAGCCATAGGCAGCTGATGAGGACCAGGCAGGCCTGAAGCTCAGCCAGTCACAGGCAGCCCAGGGGGTGGCGGTTATATCAGGGACTTTCAGTGGGTCAGTCCACACAGGTGAGTGCTCAAACTTTAAGCAAATCTGCTTTTGAATCCTCCCACCGCCCCTCTCTCTCCCTCGATGTATCCCCATCAGGACCCTAATGGCTTGTTGGTTTGAGACTGCCTGGTTCACAAATTGCTGTTTACACAGATAAACTCCTTAAAACTTTAATGTGCCTTAGTTTCGATTTTCCTCTTCCCTGGATGTCCTGAAAATTGGTTGACCTTTCCTCAGCTGACTTTTCTCTCACACTCTTTGTTCTCATCAGTCTACTTTCTTCCCATCCCTCCGGTGTCCTTCAGTGAGACCTGGAGAATGGCAGTGTAAATACACAGAGCTACAATGGCCTTTGGGGGACATATTCTTCTCTGGCTGTTAGCTCCAGGAGCACCTGAAGGAGAAAAGCTCGAAAAATGACTGAGTGAGCTCAGAGCTGAGAGGAGGCAGGATGGGAGCAGCAAGCTGTCACCTCTAGCGCCACAACGCCACATCAGTGCCTTTACACAGGAGCCTGGGGGAGCTCCTTTGCCCTTCCATCAGCTGAGGACACAGTGAATCGGCATCTTTGGGGAAGAGGTTCTTACCAGACTGAACGTGCTCAAGCCTTGCTCATGGGCTTTCCAGCTTCCCAAACTGTGAAAAACAAACTGTTGTTTATAAGTTACCTAGACGGTGGTGTTTTGTTACAGTAGTCTAAACTGACTAAGATGGAGGCTTTCAAATGTCTACAATAAGCTACATTAATATTAAGGAGATACATTATTTTTTCCTATCATTGATACTCAGTAAGAAGCCATATGGCCATATGTTTCAAACAGTGTGTGTGTGTGTGTGTGTGTGTGTGTAGACTAAAAAAACTTTCAAAGCACCCTCAATCATACACATTTTGTTAGAGCTACAACTCTGAGCCTCCAACTTTGAGGTTTTTTCAGATCCATACTTATGAAGTTATACCCATGAAGATGGTGACATTCTACTGATATATGAAGTGACTCCACCAAAGCAAGAAGGATGGGACCAAACAGCATCTCAGAAATTTCTTTAAATTCCTGCAGGTAACAACTGGGCTAAGACAATGTGGGCAGACAGCACAGAAGTCAAATGGAAATTTTGTTTGTTTGTTTTCTTTCATAGAGAAAGAATCTCTCAGGTAGCACAGCCTGGTCTAGCACTTATGTTGGCCTAGACTAACATCAACTTGTCATCTGCCTGCCTCTACTTCCCAAATGCTGAGATTGCAGGTGTAATCACCATATCCATCGAGGCAGGCTTGTTTACCAGGAGGGAAACTGAGGCAGGCTGCTCACTAGCACCTTGGTTTGGTCATCTTCCACCAAGATTGGGTGTGTCTGAGTGTTGGGTGGTAGCTAGTGAGCCCACACCACCTGAGACTGGAGAATCTTAGTGCACGAGTTTGCTCTTTGATGAAACAGCCCAAACGTGGGTCGACATCAGCTCTGCATGTGTAGATTGTGCGTGTCCTACAGTAACCCACTGTTTCTGAATCTCTCTGTGATTCAGCTTCTAGGGATAAGAATTTCATAGTAGATGATCAACTTCAATGTACTCTTTTCTAGATATTTAACCATTTGTTTTCTCTGTGAATGTATGTGTATATATATATACATATATATATATGTATATCTATATATATTTCTACATGCACACACACATACACACATATATATTAGATTTATGCTCATATATAATACATATTTCCCTATATTTAAACACTTAGTGGCAAATGGCCAGCCTATCCTCTACTAGCTGTGGCCACATTGGGCAGGTATTTCAAGGCAATAGGAATGGTGAACTGCATTCATTACCTTCCCTGAGAAGACTGTCTAGCAAAAAATTATAAGCCTTTATATCAATGCAATGGTAGAAGGAAGGATCCCCTGGGATCAAGCAGATTAGATAAGGTGTATGCGTGGACACTTAGGCAGGAGCACACACACTCAAAAGCCAAGACTCACCAGCTTGAGAGGCCCGTGGTGGGCTAGGAAGCAGGAAGGATGGAGATTAGAGGAAAGATAGTTTGTTTTTAAATGAAATATTCCTTATTCATAATAAAGAGTTTCAACCTTATTCCAATGACCATGGGGGATCCCAGAAAACTCCTTTGAAGGAGAATGATGTCAATTCCCACGTTAGAGTCTCAGGAGTGGAATGGGCGTGAGGAACATCCTGCTGAGGGAGAGAGGTGAGTTTGGCAGCCACTCAGTTGCCTGGCTAAAGTGGAGACTGAATGTGAACTGAAGATGCTGTTAGAGGAACAGGGTCGGGCAACCCTTAGTCAGGGGCTAAGTGTCAGGGAGCCTGGACAGACTAGGTGTCCAGCCACTTAGGCAACTGCAACCCCAGTTTTATGTAGCCAGATGCTTCTAAATCTCCTTTATCACTGACTGTCACTGAAGCAGACCAGAAAGAGAATACATCCAGGAGAACAAAGAGTTTAAGGGAGGGAAGCTGGGAAATGTCTGTCAAATCAGAACCCAGGGAGAAGGCTGGAAACTGACGGTGCAGAGCAGATACACAAACCAGTGATTGCTGTTGGGGCAACAGGAAACAAACCTGACCATGCTTCAGAACCTCAAGGTCGCTTAGGCATTGAGACCCCAGGAATCTGGAAATTCAGAGGGCAGGTGGCGGTTCTGTGTGCATTCGTGTGTGTGTGTGTGTGTGTGTGTGTGTGTGTGTGTGTGTATGAGTGAAGCAAGCTTAGTGCAGAAATCAGAAGACAGACAGACCCAGGGGAGGAGGGGTGGGGGGGGGCAGCACACAGCAGGGGGCAAAGAGACTCCTGGAAGACTGTGACAGGGAACTTCAAGCCCGACCTCGCCTCAAAAGTAAGGTGGAGCAAACGCCCATCCTCCACAGTCAACTGCCAATAGCCCCTCAGTATGCAGTGTTCCAGTGTTCCATGATCATTTTAAAAGTTGAAAATTAAAAATGGAGAAGAAAAATATGCAAACAACAACATAAACCCACCGCAAGGCCAAGCACAGTTTAAGAAGGTGCCCAGTGCCATCAACCTTTAGTCCCTTACCCCATATGTGCAGTAGCCACAGCACGCGCACACGCACGCGCGCGCACACGCACACGCACACGCACACACACACACACACACACACACACACACACTGAGGGAGGGAGGTAGGGAGGGAGGAAAAGGTCAAAGTGACACTCAGAAGGCCGCACAGGTACAGGAAGTGAGAGGGCACTGGAGAGCCATCTCCAACAGGAAAATAAAGGGAGACGTTGAATCAGAATTTTTTTCTTTCTCAATCATATTAAAAGATTATGATTCTATTAGAAACTTTTGGGCAAAATTAACCATTTCATAGAAAACTTAGCAAAACAAACACCATCACCAAAACCCCATTTAATCATTAAATCTATCAAGAACAAAATAATCACACAAGAAAGGTAATCAATCACGAGACACTGATCTGAACGATGTGTTCACGTGTGAGAATGACAGAGCACGTGGACTCAAGATAAAAAGCCTTCCCCAGTCCTTCCTCAACTGACGACTTAGCAGACAGCAATTAAAACTAACAATAGACAGAAGACATGGGGCAATCATAGAACTGAGTTTGTGCTTTTTTGCTAACCCTAAGATTCATCTTGACTCTTCAGTTAGTTGTTCACACTATGATGCTTCTTGCCTGCAGGTGCAAGTGTCTGTAAACTATCCATCTAAACTTAAGGAATGGTTGCCACTGGCTCAGTGGGAAGCCCAAGGGAGCCATGACTCAATTTTAAAAGTTTTCAGGGCTTTTGAACGTAGACAAGTGCTCTTTGGAGGCATAGGTCAGAGCCTGGGGTCTGAGGTCTGCATCCAGCTAGGGGAGGGGTCTGACTGTGAGGACTGAGGTCTGCATCCAGCTAGGGGAGGGGTCTGACTGTGAGGTCTGTGTTCATTTGCCTTTACCCCTTTACATACAAAGCAGACAGTGAATACAAAGCATCTCTTATGTCAGCACTCCAGAGCACCCCTGGAAAGTTTAAAAGCACCTGAGTGTTTGGAGTGTTTAACTGCCTCTCCTGGTCAATTGATCTCGCTTTCAGGGTGTCGAACAGAGTGAGAGTCTAGAGTCTGGCGTCTAATCACTTCCTTGGTAAATAGTGAGAGAAGCTGCAAAAGTGACTTCACTGGAATAAGGGACGAGAACAGTTTGAGGCCATTGGATGCTCCAAATTATATAATAAGCAAGCAGCTCCTTGATAAAATACTAACGCTGACGTTAAATGAAGAGACGGGTACTCAGGAGAATGTGGGGGTAAATAGAGGGGGTTGGGAGGGGGGTAAAACTGAGCCAGACGTGGAGGAGTATGGGAGCTCAATTATTTCCTGGGTTTTTGGTTTGTTTGGGTTTTGTTGTTGTTTGTTTGAGACAAAGGCTCACACGTTCCCAGTTGCCTCAAGATTACTATACAGTTAGTTGGGAATGACCTTGAACTTCTGATCTCTGATCCTCCTTAACCAGCAGAGTTCTGAGATTTTAGGCACTCAATCTGCTGGGCCACATTGCAGGCCGACTACTCCACTCCGTTTCATGAAGCTCTGGAGATGAAACCCAGGGGTTTGTAAGAGATCAGTATTAGCTCAGAATCCCCCAAGACCAAGTTCTCAGCACCAAGGGGATTTATTTGACCCAGGGGACAGAGAGCAGGGAATAAGTGACAAGGACAGGAGATAGAGGATGAGGGAGAAGGGGAAGGGAACATGGGAACCAGAGGGGTAGAGGGGCAACAGGACAGAGGTGTTTATCCAAGAGGAAGAAAGGACTGTCTCTGCATAGAATAGGAAACAGACGTGGTACATAGGAAAATGGTAGTTGATAGAGACATGAGGGGAAACCCCACATTAGGATTCAGTGTTCAATTCTAATGGGCATGTTTATTAGGCTTGCCAAAGGGGGCATTTGACTGCTTTGAAAGCTGGACCTTGATAGTCAGTGTCAGGAGGAAGAAATGGCCAAATATGGAAATAGACCTTGGTGGCTAGCTTTAGGAATGAGATCTAACCTTTTTGTGGTTTTTGTTTTGTTTTGTTTTGTTTTAGCAAGGTAGGGGGAATTGGGGAGGAAGGGCAAGATCTTCCAGAGCCATGCTTGCCACGCTCAGGCTGGCCAGGGTCCCTTCATCTTGTACACTAGGCAAGCACTTACCATTGGGTAGTTCTGTGGATGGAACCCAGGCCTATGGGTAGACATTGTAGCTCACAGATTTCGCTCTTGTCTAATGTGCATGATGCCCTGGGTTCCACTACAAAAATCACCAAAGGATAAGTGAATGGATGGGCGAATGGATGAATGGATGAATGGATGAATGGATGAATGAATGAATGAATGAATGAAATCACTGGGGTATAAATATGCCACCATTCCACAGCAGTTTTCATACAACTTTGTATTTTATTTAGGTGCAATAATGGAGTGATGAGGACCCACAGGAGGACTTTCTAGAATATCCAGAATGCCATGAAATACCCAGGCCATATCCGACTGAGCCACTGTAACCATTAACACAGGGAAATGAGAGACAGTATCAAAGGAAGTGTCATGGAGGGGCCAACCTGCGACCCTCTCTCCAACTCCCACACTCACTTTTTCAGCAAAGGGGGCTCACATGACACAGCAGAGGTCTGTGACTTGCATTCAGTGCACAGCATAGCCGACTCTGTCCTTAAAACTTTGCGCCAGTCTGAGAATAGCAGAAGTAAAAACGTGCACCATAAAGAGTATCCTTGTCCCGGGTGACTCGCAATCCCCTTTCTGTGGCTTTTGGCTACTCTGTGGGTTCTTCCTTCATCCGCCCTTCTCCTCCCCTGGCACAACTGGAGTGGGAAGAACTCTGTGTTTGGCTTGCAAAGTCACAGAGATCTTTTGATGCAATTGATTGGTTCTACTGAGTCCGATTTACTTTCCATTGCTTGCTCATTCTGGGCTCTGGAGAAGGGTATTTTTCTTTCCTCTTTGGTGTTCTTGTGCTCACAGACATCCTAAAGAAGTCACACGAAAGGCTCATTCTCAGTTTATGCCTGAACCGACCTGCACACTGTACATCAACATGAAGCTAATTGTGCATAAAATTTAAATTCTACTGCCCTGCCCTGTAAAAATGCAGAATGCTTAAGTGTGCTAACCCATCCAGTCAGGGCTGCCCTCCTGACTCCAACAGATGCCTTCATCTCTCCACACTCAAGCCGTTTTCTTTCAGGACATTACTTTTATTGGGCAAATTCGAGAATCTAATTTTAATCTGAGGGGTCATATCTAGAAATTAAGCATGCCTCGCTCTCACTAAGTGTACTCAAGGAAACCAAGGATGCTGTCTTCATTGGAGGAAGATTCCAGCTGCCTGTGAGAACCTACCACTCACTCCTTTTACCCACAGCTGAAGAAGCTTACGGCTCCACAGCCCTGCATCTGTCTGGTGACATAAGTTACAGGGTGAGCCACGGAAGGGGCGGTGTGCAGCAGAGGGTGGTAAATGTTTTCTGCTTCCTAGAGAAAAGTCAGGACCACTGTAAGGGTAGCTACAAGTGCCTAGATCTGAGAAGTCTATTTGTTAGCAGGGACACTTGATGCCCATGTTCCTGAATTGTGACTGCTGTTTTGAGCATCATCCTTTCTGTGGATCTACAGATGTGTGGTAGACTGAAAACTTCACACATTGTAACATCTACAGAATTAACAATTGAATAGCAACAGCCGACAGCTGTGGTGTTCTTGTCATCTACCAACTGAAATGCTTCAGGTGAACAAGTCTCTGTCAGCTTCACAGTGGCCCCTGTGCAGTGTTATTATTACTGTTTCCTAAATGAAGAAACGGAGCCTAGGTTTCAAGTCCTTGTAGCAGAAAAGTCCTTGATCGACACTGGCCTCTTGGCTGTCCAAATCTAGGTGTGCTCTTGGTAATAGCAGTTCAAGACCCAAGTGACTTTTTCAGTGTGACCAGACTGGATTCTGAGTGTAAGACACTTGCTGGATTTTGAAGATACAGTGTGAAAATAGTGTAAATATCTCAATAGTTTTTGCATCGGTTATAGGTTGGCATTGTGGCATTTTGGACATGCGTCATTACATATAATACATTGTTAACGTTAATTCCATCTTTAGTTTGAGAAAGTGTACAATTATGGCACTGGCTTGTATTACTTCCATGGCCCCGTGAGCTTTAGATCCTTAACCTCCACCTTGTCACCCATTGCTGCTCAGTGATTCCCTCATTTCCATGGTCAGGAAAATGAACAAATGTGAGAAATCCTGAAAATGCCTTCTGGGAACTCCAGTGGTTCCTTCCAACGAGCTGGACTATCCTATGGGCAAGCATGTACTTCATGGCACCACAGTCATGGCACTGGTGCATCACTGTGCAGTCAGGTGGCGAGGAGATGGAGAGAGGGCTACGGTTTAGTATAGGCGTTTCCTGCAGGGCTCAACCCTCAACTCTGAGGCTGCCACTTTAGATGAGTAGTGGACACGGATCTCCCTGCAGCCGCCTCTGACTTTTTACTGTCCATCTCACATCCTCTTGGGGCCTGAGCACAGGGGGCAGGGTGGAGGATGCCGGTAAGCAAAGAAAAGAGAAAAAAACAAGAGTTTCCCCGTTGTCTTTGAAACACATTTCTACCTGGACCTGTTCTGTTGAAAGCACTGAGTTCTCAGAATGTAGTGTGTAGTGCTCTGTCCTGGCAAACATGAAGCATAATGCAGACCTAAGTCAGACCTGACACTGACTCATCTGCCTGTCTCACCTCCTTTTTGTCAAGACTTCCAAATGGCCAATGCCTCTGTTGTTTTCAACTTCCTGTTCTTGTTTTGTTTCTTAAGCTGTCTATTCCATCTGCCATGGTTGTTTACAATAGCCATTGCAAACCTGCCTTGTTTCTAAAAATCACAATACAAAAACACGTGTAAGACAGAAAAATGCTAGGGTGCACAAAGCCCTGAGGAACACTTGAGAGCAGATGAGGAAGCCTGCTCAGGGGCAACCTCTAGTGTCTCTGTGGCAGAGGTCTGCAGGGTCTTTGGAAGCTGTAACCTCCACTCTCCCTGTTGGCCTGTCCTGCCGACCACCAGTTCTTGCTCCTCTGTATTCACAATTTCTTGTAAGGGAGATGCATAGTTAGATTTAAACACATAATATATGTGTGTGTGTGTGTGTGTGTGTGTGTGTGTGTGTGTGCGCGCGACAGAGGTAAAGAGTGCCTCTGTAACTCAGACACAGAGTGTGACTACACGTGGAGCTCTGGTTTTGAGCTATTTAGAATGTATTTTATATATCCTGAGTGCTATTCTAGAAAATGAAATGCTAGCCTGACCTTGCCTCAAACTGACAATCCTCCTGCCTCAGCCTCATAAATCTTGGGAATATAGGTGCATTCCAACACATTTTTTCTTAAAGAACTATTTTGAAGAACACATCCAAATCATATAATTTCTTTTTCTTCCTTCTTTCTTTCTTTCTTTGTTTCTTTCTTTGTTTCTTTCTTTCTTTCTTTCTTTTTTGAAATTTCAACAAAACTCTTATGTGAGCTGAAAGCCATCATCCATTACCTTTGAGCATGTGCGTATTCTGTAAGTTGCTGGGCTTATTTGTTCTTCTAATCATTAAAAAAAAAAAAAAAACATTATTTTTATAGATCAACCCAAAGGGGGTCAAATGGGTAAGAAAGAAGGAATGGATGGAGAAGGACAGTAATGTCTCTGAGAAGAGTCATTCCTGGCTGGTCTCCGTGGTGTGGACCCAGAGCACATGTGCTTTTGGCTGGAGGAAAGACAAAAGCTGTAGTTTATGTTGAAATGACCGAATTCATGGTTGCTTGACATCTGTTCAAGGGTCACCTAGTATTTGCCAATCAACACAATGCTTTGAATTTCCATGTGTCTTTGAATTTGTGGAAGGGAGTTTTGCTGTGAAAATCCTTCTCATGAAAAGTCTCATTATGGTCTTGAATCCTGAAGAAATTACACTCTTCCCGCTTGACATCTTGCAATAAATAAAACTGCTAATATTTTGACTTTAGACAAATTTCTCTTTTGCTTTCAGCAGCTCACAGTTATAAAAAGAGACAGTGCCACATTAGTTACAGCTATTTAGTTCAGGACACCAGCGGAAACACATCAGATCCATTAGTGGCGCCAACAGCTACATCCGATTCTAATAAAAAAAGGCTAAGTACGATTTATAGAATGAGTCTTAAAACTTCCTTGAA
Organism: Arvicanthis niloticus; assembly: GCF_011762505.2. Lineage (NCBI taxonomy): Eukaryota > Metazoa > Chordata > Mammalia > Rodentia > Muridae > Arvicanthis > Arvicanthis niloticus. The sequence continues at coordinate 7,777,940 of NC_133436.1, read as the reverse complement.
AACAGAAGAGGATTGAGATGGTCCTTTTTAGTAACTAAAGCAACAATCCTTGTTGTACGTAAGCCAAGCAGTTTGTTTTCAAAATACCGTAGCATGACGCATTAACATCCAAAGACTTTCACATTGCCAAGTCAACAGAAATAGCGTAGATGCTCTCTCTCAGCTCTGATGCCTGGTCCATTAAGCCTGGGTTCCTGCCTCTGGCGGTGTTTCATGCATTGGAAGAAGGAAATGATGACAAAAAAGTCATGGAGAAATTATAATAAATCTACCACTCTCAGGATCAATCGAGCAACACTGGCCTTGGGAGAAAAGCATTCATTTCTGTCTTTTGTAGGAGACACGTGCTTTTGGCTCTGGCACCCTGGGAAATACATTTTCACCCCCATAGGAATCTCTAAGATTGCAGATGGATGCACATAACTTTGTTTGCTAGCATCGTGTTCATTAAAGAAGCGCTTTGGTTTGATAATTTGTTTAGAAAGCATTTTCTAAAGGAAATGTGTGCTCATCTGGAAAGTTCTATAGAAGAAAGCTGGAAAGATGTGATGAGTTGATGATTCCTACAGAAGAAGCCTCTGTTGATGGTGAACATGACTATCTGGCATGTAGGGCTGGGAAAATGGTTCCTTCAGTAAAAGGCTTGCTTTGCAAGCAGAAGGACTGGAGCTCTATCCTCGGGACCCATGCCAAAAGACATCTGGTGCAGCTGTGAGTGCTTGTCATCTCTTGTGTCTGGCCTGGGGCTCAATGGCCAGACAGCATAGCCTACTTGGCAAGCTCTACGCCAACGAAGACCCTGTCTCCGAACCAACCACCCAACAACCACCAGGTGGCTGATGCCTTAGGAGCCACACCTGAGCTTCTACGTGTTCATGGGTACACGTGAGTGCGCACTTATGAACATGCACACACGATATATGAAAAACAAGGAAACAGATGAGTAAGGGTTAAACAAATGTTAGAACACTGCAGGGAGCTGGTTCTGATGCTTTGACTGGGGATTGGTGTTTACACCTGCTCAAGTTCCTCGCCCCCAACTGGTTTTTGATCTATAAATAAAGATGCCAGTGACTAATGGCTGGGCAGAAAGAAAGAGGCGGGACTTCCAGGTTTCTGCTGGCTAGGAGAGAAGAAAATCAAGATATTTGGGGGAGAGAGACTTGAAGCTACGGGGTAGCCTTCCAAAATGTAGGCAGAAAGAGAAAGTGGCCCGAAAGCATGTTGGACAAGACCATTGGGCTTCACAGAAGGTAACTGGGCAACTAAGTTGAGGGCAGATTTAGAGACGTTGAGCTAGGAGTGAAGACAAGGACACACTAGCCACAGAAGGCTTAGAAGAGCCCAGCCACAGAGCCAATAAGCCAGCTTAAAAATGAGCTAGTGTCTGTGCGTCTTTCCTCTGCAGATCTGAGATAGTTCTTGGGCAGGTGCATGGGGAGTGTGACCCTCGAGAACACAAAGTGGTGTAGAGAAAACGACACACTACCGGATGCCACTTGCCCTGCATCTGCCTCTCTTGGGAACTTGATTTCATGTCACCCTTACTATTGGGAGCTCTTGCTCAGCTGAAGTTCCCTGACACTCTCAAACTCATGCCTTCTCAAGTATTTCTTCTGCATGTGACTGGTCCCTGAGGAGTGAGCTTTGAGGGTCAATGTGCCTTCCAGGCAGAGCCACTAGCAGAGAGTAACACCCAACATTCTCTCTCATACTTCGATGTGATCACCTCTAAAACAGCAGCTGGAGGCACAGTCAGTCCTCAGGGGATTTTTTTTTTTTTTTTTTTTTTTTTTTTTTTTTTGCCACAACCTTCTGGCTCAGGGACTTATTCATTGTCCTGGCTTCTTTACAATTGTCAACCTATCTCACTCATTACTTTATGAAGAAATTGGGGAAGAGCCGTATTACCTGAACACCAAATATCTAGCTTTACCATTTTTTAAAAAAGGAGTTGTTCTTGTCAGTGGTCCCCCTACAGCCAGCCCTGACCAGGACTTAGCTTTCAAGTCTCCAAATATCCCTCTTCCCTCCTCAGGGCTCTTAAATTCCCATGTGACCTCCAAGGAAGGCATTGCAAACAAACTATTGTGAGGAAGGAAGCCCAGTTAACTCCAACTGATTGGACCTCAGACCCAGGGACACCTAATGGTTACCTAGTGACCCACATTTGTGAGTTTTGCTAATGAAGACAAAGCTTTGCTGACAAACCAGTTTAAAGACATCACTGCCCTAGCTCACTGGTTTGTGAAATGCTTCTTTTTTTTCTTTTCTTTTTTTCCAGCTGAAGGACTTCAAAGGGTTCCAGGCACTAACAATAGAACTGTGTCAAAGAACTGCTAGTGTTATATTGTGACGGGCCACTCCAGCGTAATAACAAAAGCCTTACTACTGCCAGTCTGATTGACTGGGGCCTGAGAGGGCATGTGTTTTACTGTGTACCTGAATGATTCCCACTTTTCCCTGAGGAGCTTGGAGTGTGATGGGGGAAGGCAGAATGGTAGGGTGAATACTGAGAATGGATACCGGACCACAGCTGCCCATCTGTTGTCCTCTGGACACCCACTGGTAACTTCCCCTTTTAGAACTGGGGTCAGTCTTCTTGTTAAGTTGTAGAAAATTAAATGGGATGTTTTAAAGCAGTTGGTATTTGTGACAGACGTGATCGGTTCTCAGTGGTGGAAATTAATCTGAACATTGTGATTAATATTGTCGTCACTGGGTAATCAATTTCAGAACTCAAATAAATGAAGCCAAGGTGAATTCATTTAGTGGTAGTGAGATTCCTGAAGCAGAGAGTGTCTTATATCTTCCTGAATTTCCAATAACTATTGTGTTTTTAAATGTCCTTGAAAGCAGTTTTACGTCAGACGTCAGACGTGGTGGCATGCCCCATATAATCCCAGCACATGGGGGATTAGAGTAGGAAGAATACTGTGATTCTGAGACCAGTTCTAAACCAGCCTGAGTTTGGCTGCAGAATGAGAACATGCCAGAAGAAGAAGAAGAAGAAGAAGAGGAGGAGGAGGAGGAGGAGGAGGAGGAGGAGGAGGAGGAGGAGGAGGAGGAGGAGGAAGTGGAGGAGGAGGAGGAAGTGGAGGAGGAGGAGGAGGAGGAGGAGGAAGGAGGAAGAGGAAAGAAAAAAGACAAAACAAAAAACAAACCCACTAACAACAACAAAACAAAATGACAGTTTGAAGAGGAAAATTAAAAGCAGAACATTGGAATTTACTAGAGAAAAATGCACACAGATGGAGCTCTTGGTGCCATCTTTCCATCATTACAGACTAAGAGCTCCCTGGTTATGACTTGGCATCCAGCACTTTCTCCTGTCAGTGCTGTTGCTGAAGACATTTGTGCCCACCGAGGGGAGCCCTGTGCTCTGCCATCCACAATGGAAGGAGTGATGCTCAGGAAACAGATATGGCTTCCTGCTAGCCGACATATCCTCGGACATAGCAGCAGTCACATGCTTTCAGGAGAGCCAAGGACACAGTGGGCTTGCATGTCTGAACACAGATTGTTTTCTTTCCAAAAGCCTATCCCTGATGGAATGAAACATGGATGAAAAAAAAAAAACAAAACAAAAACAAAAACAAAAAAACCCAAGCTTTCAGGGACCGTCTGGATGCCATCAGGTAGCCTCCTTGAATGGGGTCTGTGGAGTTCCAGAGTCCCACCCAAGGCCACAAGGAGGAGGGATGAGGCAGTGGAGATAGTTGTGGTTGTGGTGCGGTGTTATTCAGAGGTGGAGACAAAGTGTGGACGAGATGGAAGCAGCAAACACAAACGCCTCTAAGGACCAAGCCCGGCTGGTGCTTACTCAATGCCCGCTACACTGTTGGCTCCTGTGAGTAGAATGCATTCCAGGGACTGTTTCCTGGCATTTCCTTTATGAGCATCTACCATCTGCAAAGTGCGCAGTGGGGTGGGGCTGCTGGGTGCATCGTGCATCCCACAGGACTCTTAGGAAGGAGCTCATTGTCGGACTAGTGAGAGGAGACAAGTCGGACGTTGAGGTATTTCCTGGAGAGGCCAAGCGACAGGTGCAGCAGATCTGTGACCCAAATACTTCAGGCATTCAAACATAAAGAACGCATTAGGAAGTAAAATTGAGAGCCATAATTCCTCACTGCACCATGTTTTTATAAAAAATAAAAATAAAAATAAAAATAAAAAAAAAATCCATGCTTAGCATAAGGATGATGGCAGGTTGCTAAGTTTGCCGGAGAGTCTCCGTTCAATGGGGGCATGGACTTCATACGTTTTTTTTTTTTTTTCCTGTAAAAATCTGTTATTTTAGTTTTGTTTTTATTTTTGTAGTGCTGGGGATCAAACCAAAGCTTCTTGCACAGGAGGCAGTAGTTCCACCACTGAGCTGCAGCCCCAGCCTGTGGAACGCTTTTAGAAACATTTTGTTACATGCAGCAAAGAGGAGTATCTTCTCTCTCTTCCTTGTCTACTTGGCTTGGTATTTGCGGGTTTCTCAGAGTGGGCACGCATGTGTGTACACACACACACACACACACACACACACACACACACACACAGACATACACAGACATACACAGACATACACAGACAGACTAATTCCTCCTAACTTTCATCCACTGAAAACGTGTGAGAAATGAGGAATAAAGGCCATTGTCTATGAACAGTAGCTGCTGTCAGAGGGATCCAGACGTCCATCTTACCTAATTCATCTCCCCTCCCCCAAGCAGTACACTAAAATGGCCTGTTCAAACTGATAGCTTCAACATTCAAAGGGCATTAAAACAAAACAAACCAAGCCCGCATACCAATGTCAGAACTGGCTTCTGCTGCCAATTAAGAGGCATCCTGTGGAACTGGTGCCTCCCGGCTCAACGTGGTGTGAAGGGCTGTGTTATTATTTTTTGTAAGTTTTCATTTCAGTTTTAATGATGGTCATAATGTCACTTGTTTTTGTTCATTAGCATAGATGAGGCCTAAGGTTACAAAAGCTGCGCAAAGAGCCCCCCTTAATTGTGTGGGCCACTCTCTCCGGATCTGTTAGACATCCATAACTGGCACTCTAGTCAGACAAAACTCTGTGAACATCAGCAGGTCCCAGACACTCTCAAAGTCCCTGCCCGACAAGTGTCCTCTCTAATGGATATTTTCAATATACACAACACGCACCTTCCTTAGTTTGCCGACTGCTGGCTTACCTGCAAGTGCTACCACTTTTACGTTTTTTCGAGTAATGCACATCTTTGAAAGCTAGGATTATCTACCCGACCCATCATTTCTTGTTCTCTTTCTTCCTTGCTTTTTGGTGAGTCTCTGTTAGTATATGTGCACTTTCTGATGGGTGTGTCAAAGTATATGTATGCATGTATGTGTGTGTGTACACTCACCCACTTGTGCGTGCTCAAGGATGTGTGTGTGTATGTGGAGGCAGAGGACAACCATGGCTGTCCTCTCTCAGCTGCATACACCTTGGTTTTTGAGATAGGGCCATATAATATCCTGAAGTTTACCACGGTGGCTAGTCTGATGGCTTCTCCAGTGCTGGGCTGTTAAGAACACGCCACCACAGCTGGATTCTTTTCATGTACGTTCTGGGCATTGCATTCTGTCATTGTACTTGCAAAGCAACTCCTTTCCTGATTGAGTGACCATCGTTCTCATAAGGTGAGTGTCTGCAGAACTGAGCTCACCCTTTCAGAGTCCACCAAAGCCTTTCCCGCCATGGAGCCATCTCTAGTGGGAGGGGATACAGGATTGGATCTCATGAGACCCAGATGGTGGGCTGTAGTGGTCTGGAGAGGCAGCAGCCTCTGTCCTCCACCTGCCTGTGGGAAGTTTCAGAGTACTATCAGTTAGATTAGAGCCTGACACAATTTCTGTCACACAGACAATGCCATACACAGACAGATCTCATGCTTGTTGGTAAAGTAGTCTACCAGTAGTGGATGTCTGTCACTTCCATGTGAGAGAGTGAGAGGTCCCTGGTTGTGCACAGGACTGTAGTGCTACGACCTGACTGATGTTGAGGAAGGGACAAGGTATGTGAAAGCAGGGGATCTGGGTACTGTCCATTGTTCCCTTCCTTGGGGACCCATGAAGGTCCTGTCAAGGCAAGCCTTGGCAGGTGACACAAGGGGATAATCAGCTATCCACCAGAAAGATGTGAGTTGTGGGAAAATCAGGAGTCCCTTACAGTTATGCGCCATATCTGTGTCTCCTTACGGGACGTCCCATGTGGACTGGGACACAAATAGGTGTACATACTCAGGACTGGATTTGATACCTAGTTTCTTTGGTTGTAGCTCTGCTAAGTTTTAGTTGTTTCCTTGACTGCTCATCACAGAGGGGACCTCCACAACTGGGTCAGAGATCTAGGCAGACACGCTAGCTCAGGCCCTAGGTAGACGCATTAGCTCAGGCTCCAAAGAAAACCAGAAGAGCGATTGATCTGAGCCCCGTGCCAGGCCTGTCTTTGACTACACTCTTCAGAGCCAGGATGCCTTCCTAGCCTCCTGAACCCACATACCTCAGCAGCTTCCACACCAGCACTGTTGATTTTCTAGGATGAAGAAAGAATATAATATGGGTTTTGTAAGAGAATGCTGACAGATATTATATGCATCGCTTTAACTTCTATTTGTTTGTTGTTGTTCTTTCTGTTGGTTTATTATTTTCTCCTCCTCGTCCCGGGTGCTGTGACGTTTTGCCTGCTCACCTCTATCTACTGTGCATGGAGAACTAACTAGACCAGTGGATTTCAGCCTTCCTAATGCTGTGACCCTTTAATACAGCCCCTCGTGTTGTGGTGACCTCAACTATAAAATTGTTTTTTGTTGCTACTTCATAACTGTTAATTTTGCTACTATGATGAATCATAATGTTGATATATGATATGTATGATATCTGATATATGGCTCTTTTGAAAGGCTGAGGACCACTGAACTAGAGCAACTCATTAGGGGTCAAACCACAGGCTAAAGCCGGTGGATACTTCCCCATATTGATCCCCACAAGAACAGCAGCAATGTTACTGTTTTATCAGCTAATGTGGGTTGGGTGCCAGCCACGTTGTATATTGCCGATGACCAGCCTGGTATCCAGATAGACTGAGGCAGGCAGCAATGGGTGCCATCAGCAGTTGTGGGAGTGAAAGTTGCTTGCTATTTGTAAATCTTCTCTTCCTTTAACTCTTTGTTATTCTAAGGCTAAAAGTCACTGGCTTCTGGTAATTAAATCCAGCTATTAGCAGCAGAGAATTAAGGGGGAAAAAAGCACTTAATTACTTGGCCCTGAGTTAGGGACCACTTGCTGGCCAGGCAATAGGCTTGGAGTTCATTAACTCTTTGTGACCCAGAGAGAAAGAAAGTCATTTACATAGACAACAGCAACAACACCAACACCAACACCACACACACACACACACACACACACACACACACACACACACCGGATGAAGCAGAAATGGCTACACTAGAACTTTATTATTGCTTTCAGTTTTTTTACATTTTTAGACAGGAAGTTCTCTATGAAAGAAAGAATAACCTCACAGATAAAATGTTACATAAAGGGGGAGTTACAGAAGGACGTCTATAGTAAGTCCAAAGCAGTGCTTCATTCTGTAAGTTCATTACAAGTTCAAAGCAACAGTTTCACATGGCCTAGCTTTACCATAGTATACACCTATGGCTTCATCCTTTGACCTGACTTAGGATGAATGTTTTTCCTTGATCACAAATTTATCCCAAGCCTATCTCCCTTCTTAGTGTAATTTATGAAAGCTCATTGTGTTCCTTATAATGCAGCTTTTACTTACTTTTTTATGAGGGGTGGACACATTCTATTCTTGATTCTAACTTTATTACATCTTTCTGGCAAAACAACTAAAACCATCTCCTTAAACTTTCTTCATGAAATTACTCAAATAAAATCAGGAATGCTATAAAGTAATTCATTTAAACAGCATTAATTCATGAAAGTTCATTTTCATGTTGATCTGTAGGAAATTTGCCCAGTAGGGTGGGCTGATGCCCAGGAATCATTAGACTATGTGATGGTGACAGAAAAGAGATGTCAGCAGCAAGAAGCAATCCTGGGATGAAGTCTCTAAGGATCCTACATTCTCCAGAAAGTTCACTTGCTTGCCATAGTTTTTCCTAGATGGTTTTTGACACTATACACTAGCCTATGAGTTTATGCACATTGTCACCCAGTTCAGAAGGCCCAAATTCCAGAGACTGGTAGATGTAGATATTAATTTTAAGAACATTTGTTTCTTGGCATTTTTTAAATCCTAAATATAGGAAACAAATATATATGTGAGTATTTTAAATTCATTTTAAAAACTATATTTTAGGGTTTTTTTGTTTCTCCTTTTAAAAGATTGCTTTCTTTCCATTTTATTTTATGTATTTTATGTATGTGTTTCATCTGTGTATGTCTGCGGACTATGTACATGCAGAGCTTGAGGGTCCAGAAGTGGGCACTGGATCCCCTGGAACTCAAGTTACACACCACCAAGAGTTTGAGAGCCAGCATGTGGGTGCTGAGAATTGAACTCTTGTTCTCTGGAAGAACAGTCTGTGCTTTTTAACTTGCCCCCGTGTTTTGTTTCTCAAGTAGTTCAGGCTGGCCTTGAACTTTCAACATAGCTTGGGACAACCTTGAATTTCCAATCCCCTTGCTTCCACCTCTCAAATACTAGACCTCCCAAATGTCTCTGCCACCACTTGCTGTTTTATTTGGTGCAAGGCTCACTGATCTCAGGGCCTTGTGCATGCTGAACAAACACTCTCCTGAGATGCATGTCTAGCCAGATACAACATTTTTAGTTTGAATAATTCTTGGATTATTAAAAAGTAGAAAAATTATGGAACTCCCAGAGCCATTTCTCCAACAACCATTAGCAATGACATCTTATATAATGCTTGTTAGAAGTAAAAAATTAACATTGTTAGAATTTTATTAACTATATTATATACTTGATTTTAGTTTCACCATTTTTTTTTTTTACTATAAACCTTGTTTTTTAGAAAAACAAGCATTTTTGAATAATGTGTATCTCTTCGAGTTTAGGAAACTAACTCAGGAGATAAATGGGTCTGGAACAGAGAGAATCACTATTAACTGTATCTGACTGATCTAATATATAAAAAAAAGTTAAATAAATGGCCCAAAGTCACACAGCCAATAATAAAGCCAAAATTCAAGCAGAGGACAACAAGGCCCCTAGTACCCAGGCTCTTAACTATAACAAATGTTGTGCTTACTTTAGCTTGGAGGAGGAATGAATATACTTTCTCTCCAAGGGCACAGAAGATATTTTAGGCTTTGTGTAATACAGGGTTCATATTGCAAGACCTCAACTCTGGTGGCACTTGTGGGTTGGAGTGTGTCCTTCACCACTTTGTAAACTGAATTCCTGGGGATGTGACTGTATTTGAAATCAGGGAATTTAAGAAAGTAATTGGGGAGAGAAAGGTCACAGGTGGTCCTCATCAGAGGAGGGAGTTGTGACAAAGGCATCAACAGAGAGAAATGTGCAGGGACAGCATGAGACATTGCCATCACAAGCAGAGGATACAGAGGTCTCAGGAGAAGCAATATATGCCCCCAACCTCATCTTGAATGCTTAGCCTCCAGAATTAGGAGAGAATAAATTTTTGTTGCTGCAGCCGCATGGGCATGAGGCTTAGTTATGGCAGCCTTAGTGAACCAGCTTAGAGGCTCAGGCTTGGAATCCCAGGGTGAGGCCTGGTCAGGCATGGCTGGGTTCCATTTGTTTGTTTTCTCAAGCTTCTCAGGTAATTCTAATAAGCAGCAGGGGTTACTTGTGTGCTTCACCTTACACTTGTGATGTGTACCTGTGGCTCTGGGGTTGGGGTGGCTCTGTGGTTGGGTGTGGCTCTGTGGTTGGGTGTGGCTCTGTGGTTGGGTGTGGCTCTGTGGTTGGGTGTGGCTCTGTGGTTGGGTGTGGCTCTGTGGTTGGGTATGGTACTGGTACTGTGGGTGGACCTGGCTCTGTGGTTGGGTGTGGTTCCCTGTGACTTGTAATATCCTTTGTGTGCTCCAACTTTCTCAGTGTAAGGTACTTTGTAGGATGCCGGAGTTGAGGAAAGGTTCTGTTTTGAGGCTCCCTTGGGGTTCTCCAGACAATGTTTTCCAGGTGGGGGCTCTAGCGGACCATACTCTCTCTGAGAGTTTTGCCTCACTCTGAGCTGAGCCTTCTTCAATAAGCGTTCTATTCTATTCTAGTGTAGAAATAAATGAGCAGCACAGAAACTCAAAAGGCCTGGATCTGTGAAGTGATCCAGCAATGGCTTTACCCAGTACAGAGATAGTACAAGAAATGTCAAAACATAGTCTATTACCTGATGCCAAATACTAGGGAATTGGGGTAAAATCTCGCCTTATTTCATGGACTCTGCCGTTTGTCCAGTATAGACACAGAAGCATAGATCCACTTTTGCTTTTTGATCACCTTGAAAGAAGGAAAGTCAAAACAAACTCAGTTGTCTGGGAAATGTGTCCATTTCTAAATATTTAATAAGCCACTTAAACTGCTTTGCAGGTCATTAAGTATCTCTGCATAAAACCCCAGGTTCATCAGCTACATTTCTACTCGGCAGGCTTCTCTGTCCAGACAGCATTGTTTATCTGGTGGAATGAAAGTTAGACGTGGAATATTTATTCCAGAGGATGCAAAGACATCGGAAACGTTTGTGAACAAGTGTGGACACATGTATCTATCTGTGCTTGTCTGTGCTTGTGTATGTGTGTCTGTGCTTATGCACATATGTGTCTACGCTTGTCCACACCCTGCCCACTCACTCAGAGGAGCTTAGTTGGTTTTCTTACAGACAAGTTCCTATGCTGAGTATACTACATGTCCCTCCTCGTGGCTGTAGTTTATCCCATGGGATTGATTACCTTCCCTTACGACAGAGTGGTATATCTGCAAACGTTCTGAAGAGTCCACTTGAACTCATACCGTATTCTCTTTAAGGACATGGCATCCTCAAGATATCTGTTGGAAATCAGGTGCATTCGACTAACAGTGTGACAGGGTTGGGAATCTCTGGAAGTTTATCAAACAACTGAACATTACTGACTTTAAAAGAGACCCCGCGGGAAGTAGGGGAGATTATTATTACATAGCTTGCCTTCAGCACTCCTGTGGGGTGAAACGGCCAGTCTTACTGGCCAGACTGAGAGAGGGCAAGTCTGGAAACAGCTTTCTCTCTACTTTGGATCTGACATTTGTTTCTTCAAACACGTCCCTTCGCTCTGGAGCTTTGATCACACCTGAGTGGGCCGGTGCTCAGCAGAATCACTGAACTCTTCCAACTGAGGAAAATGAGGCAGGATGCTCGTTCGGCACTAGGATGGAGAACCCTCGGTCCACAATATCTCTTGTTCCATGAGTTAAACTTACTGTGTGTGCAGGTGCTGAAAACATGCTTATGTGTGCATGTACTCCAGCAGGCATTAGTCACCTGGAGAACTTGAAAAGTTCCCTTTGCCTGCCAAACTCCAGTAGCCTTTAGGGACTCACGAGACTATGAGACATTGTTACTCGTGGGAACAGGTCATGCTCCTACATGGGAGTGGGAATGGAGGACAGATAGTGTAACAAGGTGGTTATGTCAGAGGTCACGGGGATGTCACCACTGTCTGCTTTTGTCCTGGAGATCCATATGAACAATATAAATAAGTCACAGTAAAAAATATAAAAATATAAAAAAGTCCAAGCAGTAGGATTCTATAAACTATACTGCTTCTTTCCCTGAGGGGCAGGGTGTGGGCTTCTCAGACCGAGTGGTCTTGACATAGAGGACAGCATCACAGGTCATCTATGTAGAATGGCATGGCCTGAGTATGTTACCTGAAGCATTGTACTCAGTCCTTTCAATTGTTCCGGCTTATAGCAAATGTAGGCACTCTGCTGCAGGATGCAGCATAAGGATTTGAGCACAGGGTAAGTTCACAGCCTAGCCAATAAGAAATGCTATCCTTCCTCCCCACTCTGTCTGAGGACAGCATAGCAGCAGCCAGCTGTCCCCCTCCACTATGTGAGCCCCAGGGTGCTCTGCCTCGGGTCCCCAGACTGAGCAGCAGGTATCTTTACCTGCTGAGCTGTCCCTCTCACCCAGAAACACTCTTAATATCTGCCTTGCTCAATTCGTCTCCAGAGAGGACCTGAAGATTCAGGGAGTGATAGGGTCCTTGAGATTTCAGGCTGCCCTTCTTGGATGTGGGTTTCCAGGAGAGGGGAGCTGTATGATTTCCCTAGAGGGTGTTCTCAGAGCCTGATACATTTAGATATTTTTCACTGTAGTTTCTTTACCACATGACTAGGTGAGGGTAGTAAGATTCAAGTAAGCAAGAGTCAAAAATAGCAAATTGCTTGATAAATGTTTGTATATACTTCTTTTAAAAAATGCTTTTAACCATTGAACAAAGTAAGTGCAAGAGAGAGGATGCCCCTTCTGCTAGGTGTCTGGCTCTTCCCTGAGACCTTCTCCATGTCTTATCTCTGAGCACAACTGTGGTGTTTGTATTTCAGCCCCACTCAAAGATCCAAACTAGCTGAAGCCTGGGCAGCAGCTGAGTGTTAGTCATGAGAAGGCTGACATTTCCCTCTTGGGTCCTTAGAGAGAAAGCCATAGTAGCACAGGAGCTGGAAGACACCTTGGGGACCACTTAATCTGATCCTTTCATGGGGAACTCCACAGCCAGTGGTCACCAATAATTTACCAAATTCAAATGTAGTGGGTGACAAAGAGAGCAAGGCTTTGACTCCAGTCTCCAAGTCCTTTTCCTTGTGCTTGGTAAATAAGATGATAAAATACACACGCATACGCGCACACACACAAATAAACCATTGAGCTGAAAATCTCAAAGGTAAAGAGGAATCATTTGGATGGTAGTAGAATCGCTTCTTTCTATTACTGACTATAATCAAAGAGAAGAGAAGGGAGGCTTGTGTTCCAGTGAGCATTGTGGGAACAGCTGGTTTTATCAAATGAGGCTATTTACATGTGCCGACAGATGGTCCGCAGTGGAAATACTTTGCCAGTCTGATTACAAGTCCTCATCACCCCAGACACCTCCATCAGGTGCCCTCCCTGGCTCCTGCACACCTGAGAGGCACCACACGGGTGTGCGGGCATTGCCAGTTTCTCATGCAATGCTGAGTAAAATTTGATGTGTTTGATTTTAAAGAATTTCAGGTCTTAGGCAAAGATGTCTCTGACTTTTATATGTCTCCAGTTTTCCTCCACAGAGGAGGGGCCCCCACTGTGAAGGAAGGCCAAGGGGGAGCCTGGAAGTCCTACATAGAGGAAGAAGAAAGGGTAAAAGCCAAGCTAGGTTTGTCATGATTACTAGCCATGGATAGTAGAACATTTTTAGTAACATGTATCCCTGGACATTACTGAAAGAGTTCTATTTAAAATTAAAATAATGTGTTGTTGCCTTTTGACATCTCACTGAATTTGCTCATCTACAAGATCCCTGTGTATATGAGCCTGGGTCTGGTCATGAAGGGTAAGTATGCAGACAGATGCCTCTCCATCTTCATCCTCCCTCCCTGCAGGGCTTTGATGCTCTCCTGTCATCTTCCTGTACGATTCTGCCTGTAGAGCTCCCATGTAATGTGAGTCTTTTGGCAATAGGTCTTCCTGGGCACAAGGACAGGATGTCGTGGGAGGATTGTGTGAAGATGAGGCCATCTGTCTCCAGAGCTTTGCTGCCCATGTGATACCATCCATCTTCAGTTACCAAAAGTGGTCCAAGAGAAAACCCTCCCCTAACAATCTCTAAGCATAACGCACATCCCAGGCGTCAGTGCTGATGACTTCCAGGCTGGAAGAAGGGCCTGGGTAGAAGAATGATGGATATGAAAGACAGACAAGGCTCTCTTCAGCGTCCCTAATTGGGGGATGTTTACCTTGGAAACATGGGGCTATTCCTCTTGTGACTACCTTCACTTTCCTTCAGGATACTGCTCCTAGTGGTTTAGTAGCATCTGTGTGGGGAAGATGTAGCTGAAGGGAACAGCTTCAAAGCCCTGTCACTGGCTGTCACAAATGCCTGAGGCGAAAATGGACCATCCCTGTCAGGATGCTCATGTGAAAGACTTAAGGGACCACAGTCAAAACTAACAAAGAACCAGGAACAAGGGACCCACCTCTACATGTATGTTTTAAAGCTCCTACCCACTGTGAGGAGGTGGGAAGGGTGATGGTGGGACTCCAGGCCCAGCACATGAGAACTTGGGTTACTGAAAACATCATTGTGTCTGTTTGTGTTAATGTGAGATGAAGTTCTGCAGAAAAATAATGTGTTACCAAAAGTGCTGGGCCAGCCAATAAACTGCCTCCTCAGGATTTAGCAGCTGATGCAGTGTCATAAAGCATGTCTGAGGGGCTAGTCAGGTATGACCTCATAAAAGGCTTGCAACGAAGAGAAGGTCAACCTGTGTTGGTGGAATGAGGAGCTTTAAAACCCACTAGATAAGGCTGGAAATAGAGTGAGCTTTCTGAAGGTCTTAGTTTTTGTTTTGATTAGTTTAAGGTATTCGTCCACTTGCCAAATGCTTCTGAGGAGCTCTTCCTTGCTGGGAACACAGTTCTAAGCAACCCTTAAATGTCCTAGGTGTTACTTAGGGAACTTACTCTACTGATCCATAATGGAGAAAGTGATGTAATTGGAACAGATTTTTTTTTAATTACCGTAAACCAAGGTCAAGTGGCTGCAGTGCATGCCCTCTGTTTAAAATGTCAAGGACTAAACTAGCATGAACAGGAACTTTCCATTCCTGTGGCAACAACAGGGAAGATCGAAGAAGCTGCACAAATATCTAGATCATTTCATGTCCACAGGCAGGCATTTCATGTCTTTTAACCAAGGAAAGAAAACAGTCCACAAGGAAAAAGCCCATTGCCCCCAGGCTGTAACACAAACTACCTGCAGTGGTACAGGACCCAAGCTCCAGTTCTTCTCAGTTCCAGAGTTGTGGCAAGTTCTAAGTATTGTTTGGAAATACCCCTTGAGTCCCAGGGGCATAGTTGTCATCCCCTTAACTGGGGGAATAGGGCCTATTTCTCTTTTTCTTAGTTAAAAACAAGACCCAAGAGCTTGTGGGAAGACAAGACCTGAGAGCCATCCCCGTGTGCTTAGTCCGCTGCTTCTGGCCTTCTCTTGTTCGAGACTTAACTACTGTCGACTCTCTGGAAAAATTTGGGTATGATTCCAGAGGGGTGCTGTTCTAATCCAGCAAATTAGCCTTCAGGAGGACTGGATGTGGGGCCCTTAACCATTACTTCCCATCAAAACAGCCAGAGATGGAGGTGGCTTCATGAGGATATAAACTTTTCTCTTTCCTGTCCCTTTATTGGGTCCTTATACACTTACTCCTCAGGCACGCAATACTCCACAGCATGGTTGTCTCCACAGAGCCTTACCTTTGTATTAAGCCTGCAAGCTGATTTAGTGGCACCTCCATTGAGATATCCTACCATCCCTGTCTTACATGTGTGTCAGCTACCCAGAGCTCTTGGTTCCTTGACAAAGGGCACATGCCAGGGGGCACCGAAGCCATGAGATCCACAGACCTCAAGGCCAGGTTTCCTTGGAGACTGGAGTCTCTGCTGAAGTGTAAGGCCCTTGAACCATAGATCTGGTGAATCCAGGGTTGAAAAGATAACTCCTGAAGATGGGGGGGAAAGAGACAAATTTCCTACTCTGGTGTTGACATTTTTCATTCTCTCTCTCCCCAATCGTGTGTGTGTGTGTGTGTGTGTGTGTGTGTGTGTGTGTGTGTGTGTATAACACAGGAACAACATCAATCTCTTCTTCCTCCACTCCTCCTTTGACTTCATTTCCCAATCCCCCAGGAGAGGAGGAAGGAGTATTTATTGATAAGCTTTGATATGGTCAGCCCTGTCTTCTCTTCTGTGGGTCTGCTTGCCTATTCTGTGTGCTGTCTGTGGAATACATTTAATAATGATACCTCCCAGGCCTGCTATGGAGAATGGACCTGTAGTCTTGGCTCTATAGGAGCCTCCATCCAGATTCAGTATTGGTCATTCCCTTGCTGAGCAACATCACTGTATCCCCATGGGCAGCTTCCTTGATAATAACTAAGAGAGTCTGTTCAGAATGCAGACAGTGGGAGGGGCGCTGTGCACCGGGGCTTCCTCCCACATCAATACCCAGCTCAGGATGGTGCTGCAGGAGGCACACCACCTACCTCACATTCACCAAATTATGCTCTGCAGGTGACAGACCAAAGCTACTCTGGTGACTTGCTAACTTTCTATAGTCAAATTCTTTCCCAGGTGGAATACAGCCATTTCATCTGAAACTGTTGGGAAGTCCCCAGGAGGCTTTGTCCTGTAGTGAGCCAGAGTTCTTTCATGTTGACTAGGGCAACAAACGATTTGTGCTTGGGCCATCCAGTGCTTAATGTATTTTATTCTTCTTTTGCACTTTCCATTTATTTCCTACGGCTTAATCCCTTTCCCATTAAAGTCATGCAAAAGCCAGACTCTCCCTATTCATATGAAAATACATTTTGTTCCCTTCCTCCTCCATTTTGCAGATTATCATTTTGGTCCTAAAATCAGCAGGATTTGTTTCCCAAGATGAAAACAGCCATTCTATATTCCAAAAACTTGCTTTTCATTAGCTTCTAAGGCACACCGATAAACTGAAAAAAATCCCCAAACTTTATGAAGCATTTTAATTTTCTGTGGCATTGACGGCACAGGCTCAGGAGCATGCGCGGGCATCTGTACAGACTCTTCAAGCATGGCTCTGTTGCCCATACAGATGTGTTGATTAGTGCCAATTAGTCTAAACTGGTACAAAGCAGGAGACAAAGAGAGATGGTGTATAATGATGCTCCTTGCATCACAGGCTGTTTCTTCAGCTGCATACTCAAAAGGACATGTACCATTTGGGTTCCTGTGCACTAGAGAAGATCCCATTTTGTGACTATCTCTGAGAGGACAGATCAACCCCTGCCTTTTCTTTCAGTGCATCCTCTGGGAAAGGAGAGCCACGAACAAAGGGGAATTATTCAGGTTTGCATCAGAGAAAGCCACCATCTCTTCCCCCAAACTACCCCCAGAAATAGCTTGTGAAATCACCTTGACACATACAGCTTGTACAGATTATCAGTTGACTAGGGAAGGCAAGCAATTCTTGTCTTGGGGGCTAAAAAACCCCCAAAAAACAAAAAGAATCCATTGCATAAATTAACATTATAGGTAGGGCAATCTAACATGATCCCTTTGACAAGGAGAAGGCTGACTGAGCTTATACAGGATGTGTCCTGTCTTAAGATCAGTTTGGATTTCACCCAATGCTAGGTGTTACTCTCAGTTTCTTTACAATCCAAAGCCGGGCATGAGAGAGAAGGAACCTATCATGTGTGGTGCCAAGAACTCCTGTGCCAGATGCCTTCTGATGGGTCAGGCCCACCATCCCTTCTCCACAGACAATATGAAAGGCACAGTCATCTCACAATAATGTGCAAGATTCTGCTGGCATAAAGATTTTGCAGACTTATTGGGTATACAGAACCAATCATCTAAGCAAAATGTTCCAGTTATAACCTTCTGGCTGGCATAAAATAATAAGTCTCCTTTCCCCACTGCTCTGGGTGAGAAGATCTCATAAAGTAGAATAGAAAGTGAGGTTTAATCTTACTCGAAAGTTACAAAAAATAAATCTTTGCAAGCTGATTTGAAAGTCTACTAGGAAGTAATCAAGTTGTCTGTTTCTTTTGTCTTTGTAGCTCCATCTATCAAGGAATTAATTTTGCCCATAAAGGGAATAATATAAAATGTTAAATCACCAAATTGAAAAGAAAATAGATTTTGAGCTTTCATGATCAAGTGTACCTTACACTTGAATTAATGCAAATATAAATTACACATCACTACTTGGGTGTCTTCCTTAGTGTGCTTCCTGGCTAGGTGATAGAAAAATGATTGTAGCTCTTGTTTAATACAAATCTGGTTTCCCCAGGACTGTGGTGATGTTTGGCGGGATGTAAAACAGGATCGCTGATTCAGATAAGAACAACAGATTTCTGTGGATAACCAGGGGGACCAGAGGAGCCTTATTTAACTTCACAGCCATTAGCTTTTTTTTTTTTTTTTTTTTTTTTTTTTTTTTTTTTTTAGAACAAGACAACTCTTAAGGATGAGGTATGGAAAGCAGAGCGCTGAGGAGTTAGTATAAGGGTGGGGTCAGAATAAATCCTGATACAAAGGGGCAGAAACCTGGCAGAGGACCTACTGAAAATGGTGCAAGTTTAGTAGATTAACCAGACAAGACACATGTCACATGACAACACATGAAGATGACTTATGCTTTGCTTTGATAGAGAAAGAAACCCAGAGTGTTTTCTTTTTTATCTTTAAGAGTTTGTAAAGTTCAGGTTATCTTACTGGAAGGTCTTGATAATCAAATTTTCTACAGTTTTCCATTGTCTGTCTGTTGGATTTTAGAATGTTCTCATACATCCCAGGCTGGCCTAAAATTCTTTTATAGCCAATAATAAACTCGATTTCTGATTGTCTTGCCTCTATCTCTTAAGTGCAAGGATGACAGGTATGTTCTAACAGACTCAACTTTATGAGGTACTGGGGATTTGAACCTAGGACCTTATACATGCTAGGCAAGTAGTCTACCAACTAATCTATAGTACACCCCTACATTAGTTTTAATATTTTTTTAAATGAAAACTAGAAAACCATTAAAAGGTAGGAGTTTCCTTGAGAATTCTTTAGAATTTTTTTCCATTTTAATAATTATTCTGCATATAAATCACCCTAACATAGTTTTCTAATAAACATGCTTTATTAAATCTTTGCAAGTCACTCAACTTAGTTCTCTAGAGGAACAATTCTCTTTGCATTGATGGTTCACGAATTTACTTGATTCTTAATTAAATTAAGAAATTCAGTATTTAGCACAATTATCAGAAGCAGGTCTTGAAACAAACACAACTGACTTGTTTAAAACACTCAAACTGGAGAGGGCAGAGACGCTGGAAAACGCTGGTACCACGCATGGTAGGTTCCTTCTATCTCATACACAGCCTCTAGGACTCAGTGTGTTTGGATGCATTCAGAGACTGTTGGATGCTAGTCAACCTGCAAGCTTCTGTAGTTACTGCTGGGAGAACGTTCCATTCTCTCAAACTGAGAGGACTCTACAGCACTTACTTTGGAATAAGAGAAAAATACTTTGGGGAATAAAGAGAACAATGTGGTAGGGAACAAATGCTGGTCTTCCAGAGACTAGAGTTTGGTTCCCAGCACACACCCGACTCACAACCATTTGTAACTTCAACCCCAGGAGTTTGAAGCCTTTTTTCTTGCTTCTGCAGGTGTGCATGCACACACACACATACACACAGAGGTATATGCACAGTGAGAGAAAGACAGAGATACAGAGTACAGAGAAATAGAGACAAAGATAGTAGATAGATAGATAGATAGATAGATAGATAGATAGATATGCACACACACAGGCACATATGCACAATATTTTTTTTTAAAGAACAAACACTATTAGTAGATACTTAGCTCAGAATAAATAAATTTGTGTTAATTTAGGGCAAGTGAATATACAATGAAAAGTATATTTTGCAATTTACTGTATTTGAGATCTTGGCAGATATCACACAATATGCTAAACAATATTCTTAGAAGGAAGTAGCATTGGGTTAGGTTACCCACAGGTTCCATTCAGTTGGCACCTGACAGTGCTATGTTCAGACAAGCTTAACAAAATTGGTATAAATTAGTGGTCTCTTATTAGACATTGGAGTAATTGATAACGTGATTGAATTTCTCAAACCACTATAGTCAGTAGGAAAATAACTTCAAAACACTCAATGTGAAAGTTTGCAAGTCTTGTGTAGTACATAATCCTGAAAAATGGGGTCTTGCTTCATCTTATTATATACCCATTCAAAAACCTTATTGTTTCCCTCAGTTTATCCCATGACAGATGTGAATGTCATGGCTGTGTTCACATGGAGTTGCTGCCTAATTAAAAATTCACTTAATTCATCAGTGAAGTCATAGTGATGTGTCTATCATTTTGCATTACTTGGGCGCAGGATTTAAGTTCAGAAAATTAACACTATACACCCTTTGAAAGACATCACACATATACAATCACACCAAGATGGCCATTAAGAACCTCCTTGGGAGGCCGGGCGGTGGTGGCGCACGCCTTTAATCCCAGCACTTGGGAGGCAGAGGCAGGTGGATTTCTGAGTTTGAGGCCAGCCTGGTCTACCGAGTGAGTTATCAGGACAGCCAGGACTACACAGAGAAACCCTGTCTCGAAAAACCAAAAAAAAAAAAAAAAAAAAAAGAACCTCCTTGGGAATGGAAGTGAGTTGCAAACAGGTATTACATCCACCATGTTGGATCTGGTTGGAAATCAGATGAATGGTAGGTAGGGTGTTTGTACTCTGTGTGTGTGTGTGTGTGTGTGTGTGTGTGTGTGTGTGTGCGCGCGCGCGCGCATGTGTGTTGCGTTCTGCAGCCTCCTGAGCTGCTGATGCATTTATAGATGTCCCTTATTGGTTAAATACGGTCACAACTTGGGTTGGATGTCATGTTCTCAAACAAGATGGGTATCTTCCATTAGGGGTCTGTTGACTGCTTCGGTTCTGGTCCTCTGAAGTTGGCATTGGTGTTTCTACTGCTGTTCTGGACACAGGGGCTCTTTTCTGAAATTCAGGCTGAGATTATTTTTTTGTTGTTGTTGTTTTGTTTTTGTCTGCCTTTGTAAGGAATTAATGTCATTTATTAACAATGAATAAATGGCATTATTTACAATTTGCTTCTGATAAGATAGTAATCACATTTGTCGGAACTATGATAAGATCAGAGATATCAAATGGAAATACTGGACACTGAATGCTGGTGTGCTTTCCCTAAATGTAAGAGAGAAATTTACTGTGGTCTAGTGGAGTTAGATTGATGGATGGGGTGTTGAGTGGTGTCCTAGACCAGGTGAACTCTGTATGTAACCGGAGTCATTCATCTAACATCTTTAGAACATAAAAGTTTTATTTGGAGAGGTAGATGTGTGTGTATATGTGTGTGTACATATGGGTCTGCAGATCCATATTTTCTTAGTGTGGAGACCAAAGGTCACACTTGGATGGTATTTTTCTAGGTATATCCACCTTGCTTTTTGAGACAGCATCTCCCCCATTGGTCAGAAGCTCATCAAGCAGGCTAGGCTGGCCGGTCAGCAAGCCCCAGGGATTTGCCTGCCTGTCTCCTCCTCACTGTTCAGATTCCAAGCAAACAGTTCCACACCCAGAGTTTTTCCTTTCCCTTTCCCATGGGTTCCGTGGATTAAATTGGACCTTCGTGCTATAGAGCGATCATTTCATGGACCGGGTTGCCTTCTAGTCTCTATCTGGAGCCTATCGTTTGCAGATGTGTATTATAAACAGCATGTAGAACATATAGAAACAGAGAAGGGCACGACCACCACAATTGTGCACAGGTCACTTAGAAACATCTTGTGGGCAGAGGTGGGTCTCGGCCCCTCCCCCATCTAACAATGGCGCTGAAGGTCAGGGTCAGTCTCAGCTCAGCCATCTATTACAGTGAGGCCAATGAATATTTAAAGACAGTGGAAAGAGAGAAGAGATGACAGAAAGAGCCAGTGTCACAATTCAGCCATTAAAGTCAGCATGGAACACGATTGTTTAAGAGTACAACAGGGGACGGGACCATGTTTAGAGACTAATCTTTCATCAGTAATGACTTCAGTCACTAAAAATAGGGATCCCGCTCGGATTTTGGGTGTGCTGATACAAGCATTCTCAAAACACTATTTAGAGTTGCATATCAGCCATGTAAACGAGGATGCGTGTTAATGTTCTAAATCTCCCTTCCCAGGATATAATTCTGCTTTATTTATTTTCTTCAGTTCCAAGCACATCATGTCATAGAAATACTTTTGGTGTTAGAAAAAAAAAAGTTATGTTTTAATTTTAATCATTTCAGATCATTTCTCTTTTTTAGGGAGCAAGAGTTAGCATGCAAAGAGCGTGATTAAACTGAGCAGCAGCGACCTTGATGTTTTCACGCTTTCAAGACATTTAATACGTTACGTGATGCACTGGGATAAAAATCAGTTCAAGGAGCATTCTGTTTCTGTCTTTCGTTTACTTGGAATTTGTTTACCTGTGTGACACTGGGAATGGGTAAAATTGCTGAATTAAAAAATCTTCTGGGCCTCCATCAGTCAGAGGTTGTGTGTGTGGAGACAAAATAAGCTTGCTTTTTCAGTACAAAGCTCATACCCTCAAGAGGCCCACAGGGTCACGTTTCAAGGTCATGGCCATATATTATATATATATATATGTATATATATACGTATATATATATATATATATATATATATACGTATATATATACATATATATATATATATACACGTATATATATATGTATATATATATATTAATTATTGTTTTGCTTTAGTACTGTTTAACTCAAACAGATCACTGTAGGGCAGAATACATTTTCACAATTTAAAAATGCAGGAAAGGTTTGATACGCTGTGGCGAAAGCTCTGCTCCATCAGACAGGATTTGCCAAGGGTGCCTCGCTCCTGTCTAGTATCTCAGTGTATGAATGATCAATAATTCTGGGGCAAGGGTCTGTGTCCATCAGAGTTTAATGAAGCACCAGGATAGTATCAACACTTGGCTTCTGTTCACAGGGCCACGATAGCTTATAGACTGTCCTGCGATCGTCCATAGGTCCAGCCCCGAGAGTTTAAATTACAACTGTTGATTAGCATATATAATCAGGCAGTGTTCATCTATATTCATTAGGTAGGGGATCCACAGAAAATTCCCTCCCTTGCCCGGTTCCTGTTTTCACTAGTATATAGTTCATCACCTGGACACAGAGGGCTCTTGTCTGCCTTCTAAAATCCTTCCCTGGAACCTAGTATTTGCACTTCAAGCTGAGGCTCTGAAGTTGATCTATGTCTAAACATTCACATCTAGTCTAGAACACATTTCAGACCGTGTCGTAATATCCTGGCACACCAGCTGCAACTCCAAAGTTAAAAAAAAAAAAAAAAAAAATCACCCGAGGAGGCAGAGCTCTTGGAGTACACTGCCCCCAGGAACAAAGGGCAACCAGTCCAGAAATGACATTTCTGTGTTACTCCTAGCCCAGACCTTAGCTGTGCGTGTGACTTTCCTCAGAGATTTTCAGGGGTAGGTGAACATGCAAGTAGCTTACTACAATACGTTTGAGCATCAGTTCAAAGACAGCATCATCATGAAGCTGTGTGTGCCGAAACCAGGTCTAATTCAGGAGAATGTTAAAATTTGAGAAAAAGGTTGAAAAGCACTGAGATATTTCTTAGGGTTGATTGATTCATTCCAGGGTTCTGTGTGTCTGAACTCAATGTCCCAGTTTCCTTAACAGTTTTTCTTTGTCTACTTCCAGGAACTACAACCAATACATGTATAAACAAATTCTAGGAGATATCTTCAAAAGACACAGAAAGAGAAACATGGATAGGTTGAAAAGAAATGAAGAATAGAGGGGGAGATAGATGGAGGTAGGGAGGGAAGTAGAGAGGGAGAGAGAGCCCTGATGGTACCACTCTTGAATTTTGTAATAGGCGCTTGAGCTCTCTGGTGTGTCTCTCATTGGGTAGACCCAGAAGTTTGTGAAGTCCTTGGCTCTTGGTGGCTGTACTGTCATTGCCCCACTGCAGAACTTGGTTTGGAATACAGTGTTTGCTGCAAGATTGTTTATTAAACACTTGGTGAAGGACCTTGTGCCTTCCACACCAGCTCTCATGCCTTCTAGAAAATTCTTTCCATCAGTGGCCACTTGACAGTTCCAAAGGTGTGTAGTATTTTGTGTTTGTCTAATATCCTGAGTTGATTAGATGATACTATATCCCACTAACTTCCTTAATGTCCATCACAATCAACCCTTATGCTAATTTTCACGTCCATCAGTGTTTTATCCAATAAATAACACATAAGGCAAGCAATGGATTAAGGTTACATTATTACAGGGAATTCTACTGCTTCTCTTTCAGAAGAGAGATTTAAGTTTAATTAAGACACATATATCTAAGATTTTATCAGTGAAAGTAGATACTTGATGACTGTGTTGGAACATACTAATTAGGTTCCAATTAGCCAGGTCTAAACAAGCAAATCAGAGGTGTTTCTGGCTTACTGGATTTCTCTTTTTGCTTCCTCACCGAGTCTCTCTGCTCTTCCTGGTCCCAGTGAATACTAAACTTCAATGTGCCTTTCACTCGGAAAAGGTTCTGCGGTGTCTGAGGTTACTGCTGAGTCAACCTGTGAATCCTGCCAGAGTAAGACTCTGTAACTGGGGCCCCACCAGGCCAATGCCTGTTTTCTCTCCAGGGCTTGTAGGCACGGGAGAATCTGCAGCCTGTCCCTGAGAGAGCCGTCATAGACAACAACCATACTGGGGGATGGCTTCTCCAGTGACTAACACAAAACCTGGCACTCTCTAAATACGTAGGCCTTTTAAAGGTCGTTTATGAATTAAATGCTGCAAAAAAATTGCTGTTGAAAGAGCTTTCTGATACCTCTATGTATAGCATCTACGGCTGCTTCTATAGACATCACACACGAATGTGGAGCCCTGAGCTGAGCCCCACAAGTAGAAACTAAAGGTAATCTGTTCCCTAAAACATAATCTATGAATTGCGTCATTGGGTCACCTGTGCTGAGCTTGTCACATCCGTCAAGTCAACTTGCATTCACTTCCTTGGATGCTTTGGAAGCAGGGTCTTTGTGATGCTGGCTACTTTTTCCTACCAATTTACACATCGCTTCCATCCTTCATTCTGTTATCTTACCTAGAGTCAACCTGCTTTCCTGGTTCCATCGGTCTGAGTGAGTGGTGAGCTCTTCCTGGAGCAGAGTTCTAATTTATGCAGACATCCATCCCAAGACATCTCAATCACTCATAGCTAGAAACAAGGACTGGACTAGATTTATTGGAATTGCTTGCTGTTTTTGGTGTGTGTGTGTGTGTGTATTATAAATGGTTATTTATTTCAAAAAAGGCCAGGGTAGTGACAGACAGGACTAATATATCAATGTCAGATGAAAATCCAGGTGGATCTATGGCCACAAAATTTGGCTGCAGAGCCAGCAAGGCTACTCAGTGTGTAAACACGTTTGCTGCACAGGCCTGATGCACTGAGTTGGATCCCAGTAACTCGAGATGGAAGGAGAAATGCAGCTCCCCAAACTCATCTTCTGACCTCCCGAGACAAGTACGTGCCCACACTCACACACACCCATTAATAGTGATAACAGATAGTAGTGATGATGATGATACTGACATCAGCCTCAGAAATACCTGGCTGATATAATTTGATGCCCTTGTGATACAGTCATTGAATTATAAGTCACGGATAAAGATCCATTAGGTGAGAGACACCTCCTTTATATATGAAAATCTTCACTGTGTCCAGCTGCAGGTTTGTGCTCATTTTAAAGATCTTCTCTTAATTATCATGCAAGATAGTGAGGTTTTCTAGACGTGTCAGTGCCCAGGATAAGGAGCTACTGATACTTACAAGCTATTTGTTAGTGGGATTCTAAAATAACACATAAATATTAATACTGGGGGAAAGAAATACCTAATGCATGTAGATATCAAGCAGTAAAAACATTAAGTATGGCCCTAATGGAGAAAATGCTGTGAAATTCTGTTTAATTATTTATGTGACTGTAAATTACCTTCTGCATGCCAGGACACAACAGAAGCAGCCATTAAAAGTTAAGGGGAACCAGAAAATGCTTCAAAAGACAGCCCCAAAGAGGCCCAGGTGATCTAAAGTAACGAAAGTTGAATTTTGTTTTAGCCTCAGCTCAGCATGGTCAACACCTACAGATGGTGCTGGACCAAGGAATTAAATCAGCCCCAGATGGAGTGGGTGCTTGGCTCATAGTGCTTGATTGGAAACTACCTGATCATGAGCAGTACTCCTGGTTCTTTAGAAGGGTGTGCAGTGGCGATGCACAGGTTGGTGCGATGCAGTTCTGGCTGGGTGATTCCCAAACAGACCGATCGGAGTCAGCTGCATCCAGGTTTAGCCCTGCATCCCATACAGCCCCTTCACGACCCTTCCAGCCACAGAGGACTACTGAGCTAACTCTCTATCCCAAAACAGAGGGGAACATTGTCAACGCACTGGAGCCTGGTCCACCTATAGACCTCTGCCTGACGGATCTTTGTGCATTTAAACATCTTTAGTAGGCGTAACTGCAGGTTAAGTGTAAGATTGGGAATTGTGGAGGCAATACCTGGCTAAGTATTCTCTACTATAACTGGAAAGGCCCCTGAGAGGAGCATTTAGCAGAAGATAGCTGGCCAGGTTACAGTGAAACTTCACAGGGATACTCTGGGGCCACACTCCCTAGCCCAGAACAGAATCTTGAATGTACCTCTAGAGTTGACTGGCTCAAGTGCTATGTAGATAAGTGAATGAGATATATTTTTTTAAATGATGGGAAAATTATATTGAAGTCACTAAAAATGTGGCTGGATTTTAAGTCCCTGAAGTGGTTGCATTAAGCTTAAAGACAATATTTTTCATTTGGCTTTGGGCAGCTCTTACCTGCAGGTGTGCAAATTAACCAGTTGATGCCGTCGCTACTGTGGAAAATACTAAATCACGTATCCCTGAAGTGCAGCAGAGATTGTAGCTTCAGAGAAAAGAAGAGCCGAAGTCTACTACCCAGAGGAGGAGATGTTGACCCTAGGAAGTCCCCAGCGATGAGAAAGTAAAGAGTGGCCCTCTAGTGCCTGCAGGGAGGGAGGGATGAAGCAGCCAGCACAGGGCAAGGGCTGGGCCCCAGGTGCTGCTCATGGTTCACTCCCAGTCTGAGAGTGAAAGTCGGTGTGAGAAAATGCCTAACCACTGAGGTTTTGGAAATTCTGAGTGATAAGACTAGCTCCAGATTATTTCCAAAGCAGACTTGGAAACATCAGGCTCAGTTAGGGGGTGGGTACCCCACCTGTGCAAGCTGTGTGGTGCAGACATGAGGCATAGTGAGTCCAGTGAAGGCCACCCTTGAGAAAAGAAAGCCACAGCCAGCCATTTCCCTTTTATTCTGATTCTCAAGATTTGGGAGTAACCTCTTTTCTCTTGGGAGGTTCAGCTGTCTGGGAGTCTGGATAACAGGGGTATGTGACCTTCTGTGTGCTTCTCAGTCCCATACATTAAAATTTGTGATGCTGGGGACTGGCTCATAAAGACAGGGGTCACTGAGGTTGCAGTACTGTCAGCCTGGTGGGTTACCCACCCACAAGACATTCCAGACACCAGAAACAGACCTTTACCAACCAGCTTCCTGACACCATCAGAACAGGTGTGTAAAGAGACTTTGAGGAGAGGGAGAGAGAGAGAGAGAGAGAGAGAGAGAGAGAGAGAGAGAGAGAGAGAGAGAGAGAGAGAGAGAGAGAGAGAGACTGACTTAGTGTGTGGAGCGGGGCGCCTTCAGGCTCAGAGATGGCAAAGTTTTGCATTGTGACCAGCATGTAAGACAGTGACAACTTCTGATTCAACTTGGCCCTAGCAAAAGAGTAAATTTCAAGCCAGGAGTGGCTAAGAGCATATTCCTGTTGAGTTCACTAGACTTGGCTGTGTTTAGTTGTCTTGCAGGTGAGAGCAGCCAGTAGCTTGTCAGAGCAAAGTTGTGAGAGCAAAGTGAGTTTGTGAGCAGACATTGACGTCCAGCCTCTGCACCCCCCCCCCCCAAAGGCACAGGTATTTCAGGCACCGACTTTTGATTTCCATGCACAGTGTAAGTGAGGCACCTGCCTGATGCTTCCAGAATAAACTGTGGCTGTTACAGATTTCTAGGTGAGAGATGGGCTGCTGACTGTGTCAACTCAGCTAAGTGCGAGGCTTACTTTTTTTTTCTCCTTCAGATATTTTAATGTTTGGAATATTAAATTGTGGGAGATAATATTTTGAAAGAAAGAAGACATGTTCTTCAAAGAATTCTGTCAATGACAAAATTCTACAGGGTGAAGAGGAACAATGCAGGATCGAGCGATACCCCTGCCTCAATCCTGGATGGCTTCCGGATCCGCCCACCTGATTGCTCTTCCCCTCAGTCTCATGGCTTCTCCAGCCCCCATGTCAGAGCCCAATCCCATGCATCCCTGGAGAGATGCCTTGAGTGTTCACATGCTTAGCTTTCATTTTCCACCTCTTGCAGGGCATGGTAGCTGGGGCTCTGTGACTAGACTCTACAGGCTGACTCTACAGGAATGGGGCACCCTCTATAGCACTCCAGGTTGTTCTAGGTGAGCTTCCTGAATGAGGCCAGCAGAGTACTTTCCTGGAACCTGAGATATCCTGGGGTACCTGTCCATGCCCCTAAATCTAACACAGTTCTCTGGCCTTCCGTTATTTCTCACGATCGCTTGGTTTTAGCCCTGTACCTCTCTGTTATCCCTCCATCTCTTCAGATACCATCAGTGACTCTTACATCATTATTGCTAGATCAGGAGTCTCATCCAAGGCCAGGGTCTGAAGGTCAAGAGGCCTTTTCTGAACTTGGGAAAGTAGCTCCCATCCCTTGTGTGCCATTGAGATTCAGTAAGTGTGCCCTAATGTGTCTTCTCCCAAACTCTAAGCAGGATCTACCGTTCTCTTTATTGAATAAGCTCTCTTCCTTGTCTTAGGTGATAAGAGACTCTAAGAATATCTGGTAACATTCCTTTAGGATCAAGTAAGAGAAGTAAATGCCCATGCAAATTAATTGAAGACACTGACTTTTAACTTTCAAGCATCGGGTGTCCTAAAACAGTCCTCGGTGCCAATAAATCCTCAGGAAACAATGTCATAGGCTTGCTGTCCCAGGGGTCCACTTGACATTTCCACTTGGATACCTCAGACACTTTAAATTCAGTCCAAAATTGAGTTCACAAGGGCTCTCTGCTATTTTTACTCTGCTCAGTCATAGATCAAGGACACTGCTGTCTATCTGGTCCCCAAGTCCAGACACCTGGGAAGGCCTGTACCTCTTCTTGGTTATCCTTACAGGTTATCAGACCCCGTCAATTTGTGTATGTGGCACATGGCTCCAGGTTCCCCTTGTAGAACATAATGGTTTCTGTCATAGCCTTTCCTCTGGCTGGCCTTCTGTTAGACCCTCTTCCACACAGTGGCACACTTATTAAGATGAGTATTAGGTACTGGTGATTGAGCCTGGGGCCTTGCACATACTAGCTTAGTCTTCTGTCATCTAGCTGTATCCCTAACCCTCTTTAATTTTTTTTTTTTTAACTTTGAGGTAGGGTCTTGTTAGGTTTCACAGGCTGATCTTGAACTTTCTATCCTCCTGCCTCTCAGTCTCTTGAGTAGGGGGAAATTATAGGCCCAGCTTAGTGCTTAGTTTTAAAAGGCACCTATGGCTAGGACTTTTCTTTGCTTTTTCTTAAGTCCCCAAGTGACTTGCCATTATGCCTAGAATGTAGTCAGATCGCTGAGGAGTAGCGGAAACCCCACCAGAGTGGCTCTCTTGGTCATCTGCATTATGCCCATGCCTGCCTACTCCTTTACAGGGTTTGATGCCTTTGATTTTGATCATTGGATT
Source organism: Arvicanthis niloticus (assembly GCF_011762505.2). Classification (NCBI taxonomy): domain Eukaryota; kingdom Metazoa; phylum Chordata; class Mammalia; order Rodentia; family Muridae; genus Arvicanthis; species Arvicanthis niloticus. Next base: position 7,748,254 of record NC_133436.1, on the reverse strand, counting down.
TTTGTTTTGCTGTTTGTTGATTGATGGATCACTGAAGAGACAGCTCCATGGCATCATCTAACATCATAATAACACTGAGTTCTGCCAAGCTCCTCATTTGGGTGCTGGGACTGTGTGACTCGCTTCTCAGGTGGCTCAGGATGGGGCTGTGGTTATAATGGACGCCCTGAAGCATCTTGCTTTTGGAAAGGTACCACGTACTTTTTGACCTTTTTGCAGAGGTTTCTTCTTTATAATTTTTGTTTGTTTGTTTTTCTGTTTTGTTTCTGTTTTTAAGATTTACTCACTTTTACTCTACGTGTTTTGCTTGCAATGTGTGGTGTGTGTGAGCATGGCAGAGGTTAGAAGAAGGTGTCAGATCATTGTGTGGGTGCTAGGAACCGAACATGGGTCCTCTGCAAGACAGTCAAGTGTGCTTAACTGCTGGGCCATCTGTCCATTTCTATTTGCTCTGAATGATGAATACCATTCATATATGGAAACTGTGCCATGTGTATATGTCATGTCACAATGCAATTTTTTGATTACTTTAATCAGAGTAACTGCATTATTTATGAGCCATGCTTTGTAATGGAAAGTGCTGATCAATTATGACACAAGGCCGTGCACCTTTCAATAAAGAGAGACGTGCTCCCCTCTGCTGGACATCCTGCCATGATTGCCACCTCAGTCCAGCAATGCAGATAGCAAAGGTGGTCATTGACAACTGGGACTTAGCACCAGAAGGTGACCAGGGAGATGCATATCTAACCACTGTGCTGTGGCGTGTGTACCCTAGGACAGTCCTCGGTGCCCCTGTAGCAGTGAGCTTTGCATAGCTTTTATATTTTAATAACAAGAACTGCAGGCAGTCTTTATTGGCACATGCAATCGTTAGAGGTGGGGCCTGAGGACCTGTGAGACAACAGGCCTGGAGTAGTTTCCAAGCATCTTTCCCTTAAGGTGCATAGGATGATGAAAAGCCATGCAGGACAGTGGTGTGGTGTTTCTTAAACATACTGTTTGTAACTAAATGAGAGATGTGAATGTCAAGAACAAGGAGTCTGAGTTGTCTCTGTCTTAATGCTTTTTTTTTTTTTTTTTGGTCCATATTCCACCCGTTAAAAGTGCTACATTCATTATTTTACATGTTAACTCGTTTTATATGTTCATTTTTTTTTACATGTTCAACATTTTACATGTCCATTATTTTACATGTTAATAGGCAACATTCATTCATTGATTTCAATATTCATGTGTGAGACACCTTTAGTCCAATAGAGTGTGTCCTGTATTGGCACGAGGCTTAAGGAAGAAAATTCTACTACTTCTCAAAGTGACTCTGTGTTCCTTCCTGTGACGGGATAGAATTATACGTGAATGTTGTTGAATACATGTGACCCAGCATAGATACTGAAAGTGTCCTGTGATGGTCCAGATTCCTTCGAGAGGACAGGATGCTGTCATCTTCCCCTCACCTACAGGATGGCTGCTCTCAGCACAGCATCCCTTAGGTCAGGCATACTTCTGTCGGCAACCCTTCATCATCCCCATTCTATTAAATGTAAATGTTTAGGTCTGCACAGAGTCCAGGTAGGGCTCTTGAATCTTAGCCTTATGATTTCTCTCTATCCACTCCTCACTCTGTTTTCTTCTACCTCAGAGTGTTTGCATGTACAGTTCATTCTTCCCTCCCAAGACACCTGCATGGCTGAGATCCTCAGCCTTTGGAACTGACACACAAATAATTGCTTTCATAGTGCAAGAACACCCTGTCCCTTCGCTAAAGGCCTTGGCATCGTTAGCTTGCTCTTTCCCCATATCATTCTACTCCCTGCTCCTCGACTACTTCTTCATTCATTTTTACTCTTAAAGTACAAGTTCCCAGAGACCAGAGTAATCGTGCTGTTCACAACTGTGCTTCACATTGTTTACAACTGTACTTTCAACAATGTCACCAAAGGTCCAAATTTTTCTTTAAAAATATTTTATACAAAAAAGGACATACAGGGAAAATGTTAATATTTCCCAAAAAATTTTTCTGTGAGCCAAAAAAAAGTGCAGTGAAAGAGATCTGGGATTCAAGGAGCAATGGTTTCAAGGAGAATGTGCTGCTTTTTGATGAGCTTCATATCTCAGCACCCTTCTCGTTGATAATATTGCAAATGGCAGCTGGAGTTCACACCGTCCATCAGCTTTATCTTAATGGGCATCCAGCTGTTAACTTAATGTATCACTAGTGTCCTCGGTGACTGTAACATGGATTGTGTTTTGTGGTTTTGAAGGAGCCTTGCTGGGTGTTATGGTTATTTCCTTATGTGCCTGGAAAGAAGAGGCATTAGCTGGACAATAATGATGAATGGGACATCTTTACCTTCGACATTGTGACATCACATTTGTACTACATAGAGTAGAAAGGAACCCACATGCCCACTGGAAGTAGCCTAGCACAGATACACTAATGGTTTGTGTAGAAAGAATATCTTGTGTATTGTTTGGATGCATCACCTGTCAATTAAAAAGCCTATGGCCTGTGGCTTAGGCAGGAAATAGAAGGTGGGACTTCCAGGAGGAGAAAGAATTCTGAAATAGAGCCAGGTGCAGGAAAATTGGCCCTGGGGAAGATGTGAGGAGACTGAGCACAGGTAACCAGCCACATGGCAGGTTGTAGATTAGAATAAATGAGATAGTTTAGTTATGATCTAGTCAGAGTCGAACCTAGCTATATGGCCAAGGTTTTTGGAAATATATTTTGAGTCTGAGTATGGGACTAGGAGGTAGAACCAGACCTAACTTCTACAGATTTGCTTGTTCTGATGTAGTCTTTTACTTAGATATGAACCAAATGGAAGCTAGGGAGGGACATAAGACTCGGGCCACTACACACAGAGAAGGTAATGAAGAGAAAGAGTATGAATAAAGTTTAAAACTCAATAGCATGTGTTATAGATAGAGGGCTGTGCTCCTGACATGAGGGGCAAGACTAAACCTTGGAATGACTGACTTGCCTTTGTTTCCACCCTGTTCAAAATCTGCTGCTGGAGGTACGATGCAAGACAGATCTCTGGGGTGCTAATTGGCTGTCTTCTCAGACTGTCAGCTCTCTGAATAAGGCACAATTTACATTCAGTTCCCGTCTCTCCTCATTGGCATTAGAGTGACAGGCAGCAGGAACTCTTGGAGTTCTGGTTAGAGAAACACTTGCAGGTCAAGCTGCCATGATTCAAGGGCACAGAACACCACCTCAACCTTGACCTTGTCTAAGTGACTAAGCACATATGCATTTGTTCCCTGCTCTGTAAAATGGGAAGATGCTTGTTGGGGGCTTACCATTCTTGTTTGGTATCTTAGGCTTCAGAATATTCCACCCCTTAGAGAAGTAATACATGGGGAGTGCCTATCCCATGTATTATACCCCCACCCTACGGTGTCTGGTCCAAGCTCTGACAATGCCTGTAGTGAAGCATGTAGATCTCCATGCAGGTGAGATGTACTGAGGATCCAAATTGTGTTATGCCAGGGTTTGCCTCCTGGAGTTTGGGTCTAAAGAGTTTTGTCTCCAAAGGAGGCAGAAATGTTAGATTTCTTCTTACTGCTCAGTTAACGCTTCAAAAACATAAATTTCTCATGAAAATGAAAATTTTACTTTATTTATGATGTCAAATAATACTCCATTGTGTTTTCTCTAAGTTAAACTGGCTTCTTCAAACAGTTAAACTTTCGTCCTAAGCCTCTTTCTTCAGTTCCATTGCTCCTGTGAGACCTCAGGTTTTGATGGCTAGTTTCAAACTAGGAGGCTCAGGTGAGCATGGGGGAAAAGCAGCCTTCCTGGAAGAGCCAAGTGATTGCAAGCAAGAGGGTGAAGGGAAGGCAGGCTCTGGGCTGGAAGCCTCCAACAGAAGCCAGCCATGTCCACAGGGACAGGAGCCAGCCATGTTCAAAGGGACAGGAGCCAGCTATGTCCTCTGGGACTTTCATTTAGAAGCTGATAGAAGTGCTTAGTAACCTGAGTCCCTCCATTCTAAGTGTGTGAAACAACTTTGACTATTTAGCCACAGGGACAGAGATGCTGAGGATGCCAACAGATGTACACTTTTCTGAGAGACACCAAAACCAAAATGAAGATCAATAAATAGCTCCCTCTTGAAGTTTTGACTTCTCAAGAAGAGTCAATCAGAGCCAGAGGCAGATGGCCTCACCATCAGGGATGAGAGCTGTGGAACTGGGTTTTATGTCAAGGATGCTTGATTTGTTGGAATTGTCAACAGAGTTGAGAGGGATGGACTCTTGTAATGGCCAGGTGATTGCCTGAGTATCTGCTCAAGTAATATCTAACTAAGTAATTGTCATGTTATTAAGAGTTCTAAATGTGACAGCTTCTTAGAGCTAGTGTCTATAAAAACAAAAAACAAAAAACAAAAAACAAAAAACAAAAAACAAAAAACAAAACAAACAAACAAACAAAAAAAAACAGTGTAACTCCAAAGCTAGAGGACAAGACACCTAGAGTGGGTTATCATCAGGTCGTGACTGGCCAACCAGGAAAACAAAGGTTCATGACAACACATGTATGTAGATGCCCAGAGCAATCAGCTCATCTATAGACTACGGGATAGATTTCTTTTAATTTTTGAGAAAAAGAAAAGTCTCAATCCAAGTTTAAAAGAATGAAGTAAATTAACAAAATTAGCTAATATAGGAACTGTGAAATATAATTAAGCGTATCTTATTAAAAACAACAAGAAATCGCTTCAAAAAATCCATAAATTCAAAAGGCGTTTACTTAAATTATAATAGAAAAAAAAGAGAGAAGAATACGTCTATAAGTTTTTAGGAGGTGAGGACATTTGAATGGGTCGTTTAATACTTTGATATCAAGTTCATGCTTCATGCCTGGAACTTAGTTACCCTTTCTGTTGACTGGGCCTTGAGTGGACAATACAAATGACTCAGGCTAATATTAAAGGAAGAATTGATTGTGTCCATCAATGAAATTCATAGTATAGAGACCTTAAAAGAAAAGTACTTTCTGTTGACTTCATGTTTTCATGACTGTTTCCTAACTGGACATGTCCACATTGGTGACAGGAGAGAATATGGGCCATCTATCACCACATCGAAGATGTTCTTTAAGGTTTTTTACACACTAATGTTAGCAATCTGGTTGTTTCTAGTTACAAATGTAAACTGGATTCACAGTTTCCAATTGCTCAACCGAACCTCACTCATTCTACTCCCAAAAGTTTTTTCCAAGTGGGTACCACTAATCCTACACTAGCATCAATCCCTACATGGAGGTTGTGATTTTAACCTTTAATTGTGTTCAAACCCAACAATGATGATAATAGCAAAATGCACCATGGGTATCTCTTTAGGACAAAACCTATGAACATTTGTCACATGCAACATAGGCACAAAGAACATGTTCCACCCTTTCAGCAGCCACATGCACAGTCACCACAGGCCGGGCAACTGTGAGGCTCGCTTGTCTTGGGTGGCTGCATCTCCTTGGCTGGGTATCTGCTTCTATATAGTCCACTCATGAGCAGACCCAAAACAGTTTCCCATCATGTGGCCTCAGGGCATCATTTCCAGAAGATGGAGATACTTGAGTTCCATCACACCTGGGTGGCGTTCTACATTTTCACAAATAGACAGTCCCATGAACCTCTGTATCCCTGCTCTGTTGGCTCTAAAATAGAGAATAAATGACACTATGTTGGGATTGAACAACCCTGTTCTTGTCCAGAACTCACAATGCTCTCTGGAAGAATGCGCATGCCTATGGCTATTAGTGTTAAGATGCTGAAAAGACACACATATCATCATGGAAGATAGAAACTCCTCATGAAATTGCCGCATTTGAAATGCCGAACTTTCTCAGAGAGTTTTGATTTTTTTTTTCCTTCTAAATTTTACTAAAGAAATATGGAAGAGAAAACCACCTCTGCTCCTCGCTGTCACGAGTGATATAAGGTTGTTCTACTGGATGCTTTACTGGATAGTGTGTGATTTCTGGCTTGAAGGAAGCAGTAAGAACATTCTCAACACATTCCCTCCCCCACAGAGTGCTTTCATGAAGTGCAGGCTTTGATGGAAAATGTCTGACTGCAGAATCCTCACTATCTCTCTACTGTCAATCTGAGAGTCTACGGGAACCATGTCTGGAGCACTGGACCATGTCCATGATAGAGCAACTTTCATGAGAGAGTAGATTGCACGAGTATCATGCAGGGCCTGTAACGCATTTCATGGATCCAAGAAGACAATGAGAAAGTCCCTTTGGAAAGTGTCTGTTTCATATATCCCTAAATGTCTGTCTCCTGGTCCAAATAAACATGGATGGTTTGGCTTACAGAGGCAGCAGTCCTACTGAGATACTGGTCCTCAGAGAGGGTCTTGAAAGCCTCTGTAAGCTTTCTGCTTTAGTTCTTCCAAGTTGTCAGTCCAGTGTGTCAATGCCATGACAACCAAAGGTAGTGATACAAAATGGTGCCGCCATTATCCTATCATGATTACCAACTCCATACTACACTGGGATACACTCTCTCTACTGTTGCTAGTGTGGGCCAGAAGCCACGTCCTTCCCTCTGTTAGCCATCCTCCTGCTTTCTTGCTGGCCCACCACTGACAGGCAGCCTCACAGTGGCCTCTGGGACGTCATTCTACCACTTTGTCAGGGCTGCTGCATGTCTGTTAGCATTCTCAAGCTCTGGCCAGTTTCCTCTCTCTTTTGAATTCTCCCTCCTGCGGGTCACCTGTGATGCTTTCTCCACTCTCCATGCCAAAAGTTCTTTCTCCTGTGCACACTATAGGAACTCCTTGTTAATTCTACTGTTAGCAGGGCATCCACTGGTTTCTTAATTACAGCCAACTATAAGCCCCTTAGGTTCAAGAGCAGGTTCCATTAATCCTCATACCCCTCTTGTCTTCCTGGTTCTTGGTTTACACAAGACAGAAAACAACCGTGTGTTGACTCACTAAACGACTGAAGAGCCTGGCTGTGGTGGAGCACATTTTTAATACCAGCACTTGGGAGCCAGAGTCTGAGGCCAGCCTAGTCTACAGAGTTCCAGGAAAGCTGGGCTACACAGAGAAATCCCATTTGAAAAGCTTAAAAAAAAAAAAAAAGTTAAAGGAAAAAAAAAATCCTGTAATCCAGTAACATTAAAAGCTCATTAAATCATTGAGAAGTAGTGAGAGGTGATCTCAAGAGTTTATTCACCCAGCATTCCAGACAACCTATACTGTGAAGTATTATTGTTAGCCTTTCCTAACTGATGTAATGGGGACCTGTAAGGATTAGTGTCACTCGGTAAGGAGCTCTCAAAAACCTGGTGTGTCTTGTTAATTTATTCACTCCTAATTCATGAGCCTAAAGTGCTTCAAGCATTTCATAGCTGCAGTGGTCTGAAGGACAATGGCCTCTACAGCCTCCTAGGTTTGAATGCTAGATCCTCAGCTGGTGGAGGATTAGGAAGTCTGGCTTTGTTGGAGAAGGTGTGTATATCAGGGAGGGGCTTAAGGTTTCAAAAGCCAGCACCATCCCCAGCCTTTCTTCCTCAACCCCCTCTGTCTTATGGTTGTCTCAACAAGGAGCTCTCAGCTCCAGTTCTCCTACCTTGCATGTCTGCTGCTGTGCTCCCCACCATGGAGGTCATGAACTCAACCTCTGGAACCGTAAGCTCCAATAAACTCCTTCTTCTCTAGGTGGCCTTGGTCATGGTGTTTATCACAACAGTAGTGTCTTTGTCAGAGTTTCTATTCCTGCATGAACATCATGACCAAGGAGCAAGTTGGGGAGGAAAGTGTTTATTCAGCTCACACGTCCACAGTGCTGTTCATCATCAAAGGAAGTCAAACAGGGAAGGAAGCAGGAGCTGATGCAGAGGCCGTGGAGAAATGCTACTTACTGGCTTGTTTCCCCTGGCTTGCTCAGCTTGCTTTTTTATAGAACCCAAGACTACCAGCCCAGGGATGATACTACCCACAATAGGCTGGGCCTTCCTCTCTTGATCACTAATTGAGAAAATGCCTTACAGCTGTATCTCATGGAGGCATTTTCTCAACTGAAGCGCCTTCCTCTGTGATAACTCCAGCTTGTGTCAAATTGACACAAAACCAGCCAGTACAAGTAGAAAAATAACTAAGACAATAGCTCTTGCGGGTGGAAGTTAACTTTTGGTTTTATACACTGAGGCTTACTAAAATGAAATGCTTTGAGCCCGCCTTTCTGTCATGACTGTTAGCCTGAAAATAATCCTTTGTTTGTAAAGAAATCAGATTTGTGACACACACACACACACACACACACACACGCACGCACAGAGAGAAAGAGAGAGAGAGAGAGAGAGAGAGAGAGAGAGAGAGAGAGAGGGTCCCACAGAAT